>NC_134495.1:21392824-21475324 GCF_040206685.1 Ascaphus truei
TCTGCAGTGCGGGCGCGCAGACTGAGGGAGCGGGGGCCTTAGTGTGAGAGGAGTCGGATGCAGTGAGCCCCCGGGGGAGGCTGTCACTGACCCCTCTGTGTCCAACTCCCCCAGCTGTCGTTCCTTCACGTGCGC
Source organism: Ascaphus truei (assembly GCF_040206685.1). Classification (NCBI taxonomy): domain Eukaryota; kingdom Metazoa; phylum Chordata; class Amphibia; order Anura; family Ascaphidae; genus Ascaphus; species Ascaphus truei. The sequence continues at coordinate 21,392,960 of NC_134495.1, forward strand.
GCCGAGGATAAACCCGCCGTGTTGCTGCACATCCTGCGCTGCGTGGTGAAGCCGCAGGAACAAACGGTCATCTTTGTAGCCACCAAGCACCATGCGGAGTATCTGAGACAGGTAAGGCGGGGGAGGGGATGTGACGGTACCTGGGGAGGGGGTGTGACGGTACCTGGGGAGGGGATGTGACGGTACATGGGGAGGGGATGTGACGGTGGCCTGGGGAGGGATGTGACGGTACATGGGGAGGGGAATGTGACGGTGCCTGGGGAGGGGATGTGACGGTGCCTGGGGAGGGGATGTGACGGTGCCTGGGGAGGGGATGTGACGGTGCCTGGGGAGGGGATGTGACGGTACCTGGGGAGGGGATGTGACGGTGCCTGGGGAGGGGATGTGACGGTGCCTGGGGAGGGATGCCTGACGGTGCCTGGGAGAGCGGGATGTGACGGTAGCCTGGGAGCCGGGATGTGACGGTACCTGGGGAGGGGATGTGACGGTGCCTGGGGAGGGGATGTGACGGTGCCTGGGGAGGGGATGTGACGGTAGCCTGGGGAGGGGATGTGACGGTACCTGGGGAGGGGATGTGACGGTGCCTGGGGAGGGGATGTGACGGTGCCTGGGGAGGGGATGTGACGGTGCCTGGGGAGGGGATGTGACGGTACCTGGGGAGGGGATGTGACGGTGCCTGGGGAGGGGATGTGACGGTGCCTGGGGAGGGGATGTGACGGTACCTGGGGAGGGGATGTGACGGTGCCTGGGGAGGGGATGTGACGGTACCTGGGGAGGGGATGTGACGGTGCCTGGGGAGGGGATGTGACGGTACCTGGGGAGGGGATGTGACGGTACCTGGGGAGGGGATGTGACGGTGCCTGGGGAGGGGATGTGACGGTACCTGGGGAGGGGATGTGACGGTGCCTGGGGAGGGGATGTGACGGTACCTGGGGAGGGGATGTGACGGTGCCTGGGGAGGGGATGTGACGGTACCTGGGGAGGGGATGTGACGGTGCCTGGGGAGGGGATGTGACGGTGCCTGGGGAGGGGATGTGACGGTGCCTGGGGAGGGATGTGACGGTACCTGGGGAGGGGATGTGACGGTACCTGGGGAGGGGATGTGACGGTGCCTGGGGAGGGGATGTGACGGTACCTGGGGAGGGGATGTGACGGTGCCTGGGGAGGGGATGTGACGGTGCCTGGGGAGGGGATGTGACGGTACATGGGGAGGGGATGTGACGGTGCCTGGGGAGGGGATGTGACTGTACCTGGGGAGGGGATGTGACGGTACCTGGGGAGGGGATGTGACGGTACCTGGGGAGGGATGTGACGGTACCTGGGGAGGGGATGTGACGGTACCTGGGGAGGGGATGTGACGGTACATGGGGAGGGGATGTGACGGTGCCTGGGGAGGGGATGTGACGGTACCTGGGGAGGGGATGTGACGGTACCTGGGAGGGGATGTGACGGTACCTGGGGAGGGGATGTGACGGTGCCTGGGGAGGGGATGTGACGGTGCCTGGGAGGGGATGTGACGGTACCTGGGGAGGGGATGTGACGGTACCTGGGGAGGGGATGTGACGGTGCCTGGGGAGGGGATGTGACGGTGCCTGGGGAGGGGATGTGACGGTACCTGGGGAGGGGATGTGACGGTGCCTGGGGAGGGGATGTGACGGTACCTGGGGAGGGGATGTGACGGTGCCTGGGGAGGGGATGTGACGGTACATGGGGAGGGGATGTGACGGTACCTGGGGAGGGGATGTGACGGTGCCTGGGGAGGGGATGTGACGGTACCTGGGGAGGGGATGTGACGGTGCCTGGGGAGGGGATGTGACGGTACCTGGGGAGGGGATGTGACGGTGCCTGGGGAGGGGATGTGACGGTACCTGGGGAGGGGATGTGACGGTGCCTGGGGAGGGGATGTGACGGTGCCTGGGGAGGGGATGTGACGGTGCCTGGGGAGGGGATGTGACGGTACCTGGGGAGGGGATGTGACGGTACCTGGGGAGGGGATGTGACGGTGCCTGGGGAGGGGATGTGACGGTACCTGGGGAGGGGATGTGACGGTGCCTGGGGAGGGGATGTGACGGTACCGGGGGAGGGGATGTGACGGTACCTGGGGAGGGGATGTGACGGTACCTGGGGAGGGGATGTGACGGTACCTGGGGAGGGGATGTGACGGTGCCTGGGGAGGAGATGTGACGGTGCCTGGGGAGGGGATGTGACGGTGCCTGGGGAGGGGATGTGACGGTACCGGGGGAGGGGATGTGACGGTACCTGGGGAGGGGATGTGACGGTGCCTGGGAGGGGATGTGACGGTGCCTGGGGAGGGGATGTGACGGTACATGGGGAGGGGATGTGACGGTACCGGGGGAGGGGATGTGACGGTACCTGGGGAGGGGATGTGACGGTACCTGGGGAGGGGATGTGACGGTGCCTGGGGAGGGGATGTGACGGTACATGGGGAGGGGATGTGACGGTGCCTGGGGAGGGGATGTGACGGTACATGGGGAGGGGATGTGACGGTACCGGGGGAGGGGATGTGACGGTGCCTGGGGAGGGGATGTGACGGTACCTGGGGAGGGGATGTGACGGTGCCTGGGGAGGGGATGTGACGGTACCTGGGGAGGGGATGTGACGGTGCCTGGGGAGGGGATGTGACGGTACCGGGGAGGGGATGTGACGGTGCCTGGGGAGGGGATGTGACGGTACATGGGGAGGGGATGTGACGGTACCGGGGGAGGGGATGTGACGGTGCCTGGGGAGGGGATGTGACGGTACATGGGGAGGGGATGTGACGGTACCTGGGGAGGGGATGTGACGGTGCCTGGGGAGGGGATGTGACGGTGCCTGGGGAGGGGATGTGACGGTACCTGGGGAGGGGATGTGACGGTACTGGGGAGGGGATGTGACGGTGCCTGGGGAGGGGATGTGACGGTGCCTGGGGAGGGGATGTGACGGTACCTGGGGAGGGGATGTGACGGTACCGGGGGAGGGGATGTGACGGTACCTGGGGAGGGGATGTGACGGTGCCTGGGGAGGGGATGTGACGGTGCCTGGGGAGGGATGTGACGGTGCCTGGGGAGGGGATGTGACGGTACCTGGGGAGGGGATGTGACGGTACCTGGGGAGGGGATGTGACGGTGCCTGGGGAGGGGATGTGACGGTACCTGGGGAGGGGATGTGACGGTGCCTGGGGAGGGGATGTGACGGTACCTGGGGAGGGGATGTGACGGTGCCTGGGGAGGGGATGTGACGGTACCTGGGGAGGGGATGTGACGGTACCTGGGGAGGGGATGTGACGGTACATGGGGAGGGGATGTGACGGTACCTGGGGAGGGGATGTGACGGTGCCTGGGGAGGGGATGTGACGGTGCCTGGGGAGGGGGATGTGACGGTACCTGGGGAGGGGATGTGACGGTACCTGGGGAGGGGATGTGACGGTGCCTGGGGAGGGGATGTGACGGTGCCTGGGGAGGGGATGTGACGGTGCCTGGGGAGGGGATGTGACGGTACCTGGGGAGGGGATGTGACGGTACCTGGGGAGGGGATGTGACGGTGCCTGGGGAGGGGATGTGACGGTACCTGGGGAGGGATGTGACGGTACCTGGGGAGGGGATGTGACGGTGCCTGGGAGGGGATGTGACGGTGCCTGGGGAGGGGATGTGACGGTGCCTGGGGAGGGATGTGACGGTACCTGGGGAGGGGATGTGACGGTAGCCTGGGGAGGGGATGTGACGGTGCCTGGGGAGGGGATGTGACGGTGCCTGGGGAGGGGATGTGACGGTGCCTGGGGAGGAGATGTGACGGTACCTGGGGAGGGGATGTGACGGTGCCTGGGGAGGGGATGTGACGGTACCTGGGAGGGGATGTGACGGTGCCTGGGGAGGGATGTGACGGTACATGGGGAGGGGGATGTGACGGTACCTGGGGAGGGGATGTGACGGTGCCTGGGGGAGGGGGATGTGACGGTGCCTGGGGAGGGGATGTGACGGTGCCTGGGAGGGGATGTGACGGTACCTGGGGAGGGGATGTGACGGTACATGGGGAGGGGATGTGACGGTACCTGGGGAGGGGATGTGACGGTACCTGGGGAGGGGATGTGACGGTACCTGGGGAGGGGATGTGACGGTGCCTGGGGAGGGGGATGTGACGGTACCTGGGGAGGGGATGTGACGGTGCCTGGGGAGGGAGATGTGACGGTACCTGGGGAGGGGATGTGACGGTACCTGGGGAGGGGATGTGACGGTACCTGGGGAGGGGATGTGACGGTACATGGGGAGGGGATGTGACGGTGCCTGGGGAGGGGATGTGACGGTGCCTGGGGAGGGGATGTGACGGTACATGGGGAGGGGATGTGACGGTACCTGGGGAGGGGATGTGACGGTGCCTGGGGAGGGGATGTGACGGTGCCTGGGGAGGGGATGTGACGGTGCCTGGGGAGGGGATGTGACGGTACCTGGGGAGGGGATGTGACGGTGGCCTGGGGAGGGGATGTGACGGTGCCTGGGGAGGGGATGTGACGGTGCCTGGGGAGGGGATGTGACGGTGCCTGGGGAGGGGATGTGACGGTACCTGGGGAGGGGATGTGACGGTACCTGGGGAGGGGATGTGACGGTGCCTGGGGAGGGGATGTGACGGTGCCTGGGGAGGGGATGTGACGGTGCCTGGGGAGGGGATGTGACGGTGCCTGGGGAGGGGATGTGACGGTACCTGGGGAGGGGATGTGACGGTGCCTGGGGAGGGGATGTGACGGTACCTGGGGAGGGGATGTGACGGTGCCTGGGGAGGGATGTGACGGTGCCTGGGGAGGGGATGTGACGGTGCCTGGGGAGGGGATGTGACGGTACCTGGGGAGGGGATGTGACGGTGCCTGGGGAGGGGATGTGACGGTACCTGGGAGGGGATGTGACGGTGCCTGGGGAGGGGATGTGACGGTGCCTGGGGAGGGGATGTGACGGTGCCTGGGGAGGGATGTGACGGTACCTGGGGAGGGGGATGTGACGGTGCCTGGGGAGGGGAGTGACGGTGCCTGGGGAGGAATCCGGCACCGGGAGGGCTGGTCACAACGTGTAGACACAAATCAAAATAAATAAGAAAATGTTTGGAAAGCGTTATTTCTCTCATTCCCTTTGTCTTCCTTTTGCTCTCTCTCTCCCCCCCCCCCCCCCCTCTCTTTCGTGCGCTCTCTCTCCCGCCTCCCCCCAGTTGCTAGACATGCAGGGGTCCCGTGCTCGCACATATACAGCGCTCTGGATCAGACGGCGAGGAAGATAAACCTGGGCCTGTTCCTGCACGGAAGGTGCAGGCGCTGCTGGTCACTGACGTGGCTGCTCGAGGCATTGACATCCCCATGCTGGACAACGTCATCAACTACAGCTTCCCCCCCAAGCCCAAGCTCTTCCTGCATCGCGTGGGTATGTCAGCAACCCCCTCTCCCTGCCCCCCGTCTCTCTCTCCTTGCCCCCCCGTCTCTCCCTGCCCCCCTCCCCCCCCCCGTCTCTCCATGCCCCCCCCGTCTCTCCCTGCCCCCCCGTCTCTCCCTGCCCCCCCCCGTCTCTCCCTGCCCCCCCCCCGTCTCTCTCTCCCCCCCAGTCTCTCCCTGCCTCCCCCCAGTCTCTCCCTGCCCCCCCGTCTATCCCTGACCCCCCTCCGTCTCTCCCTGCCCCCCCCTCCGTCTCTCCCTGCCCCCCCCCCTCTGTCTCTCCCTGCCCCCCCCCCGTCTCTCCCTGCCCCCCCCCCGTCTATCCCTGCCCCCTCCTCCGTCTCTCCCTGCCCCCCCCTCCGTCTCTCCCTGCCCCCCGTCTCTCTCTTCCCCCCCACCCCACTCCCCGTCTCTCTCCCATTCTCTATTTTTTTTTTATTTCTCCCTGCTGTTTTTCCCCATTTTTCTTACTTACTCCTCTTCTCACTTCCCACTCCCCCTCTTTCTATCCGTTTGTCACACTCTCACCTCTCTCTCTTTATCTCTGTCCCCTGATCAGGCCGTGTAGCGAGAGCGGGTAGGAGCGGCACAGCATACTCCCTCGTGGCGCCGGACGAGACCCCCTACGTGTACGACCTGCACCTCTTCCTGGGACGCCCCCTGAAGCTGGCAGGAGCAGAGGGGCTGGACGCAGGTAAATTCAGAGTAGCAAACAGTATTGGGCTTCTGGAGCCGGGGGGGGGGGGAGCGGTGCCGCTGGCTAGCGGTGTTGCTGGAGAGGGGGGGGGGAGCGGTGTTGCTGGAGAGGGGGGGGAGCGGTGTTGCTGGAGAGGGGGGGGGAGCGGTGTTGCTGGAAAGGGGGGGGGAGCGGTGTTGCTGGAGAGGGGAGCGGTGTTGCTGGAGAGGGGGGGGGGAGCAGTGTTGCTGGAGAGGGGGGGGGGAGCAGTGTTGCTGGAGAGGGGGGGGGAGCGGTGTTGCAGGAGAGGTGGGGGGGAGCGGTGCCGCTGGAGAGGGGGGGGAGCGGTTCTGCTGAATGGGGGGGAGTGGTGCTTCTGGAGAGGGGGGGAGCGGTGCTTCTGGAGAGAGGGGGGGGAGCGGTTCCGCTTGATGGGGGGGGTGGCGGTGTTGCTGGAGAGTGGGGGGAGCGGTGCTGCTGGAGGGGGAGGGGGGGGAGTGGTGCTTCTGGAGAGGGGTGGGAGCGGTGCTGCTGGAGAGGGGGGGGGCAGAGTGGTGCTGGCCGGGGGAGGGGGGGTGTGGCGCAGTTGGAGGGGGAGGGCCTCTCACAGCCATGATGTGACCACCTCCCCCCCTCCCCAGATGCAGACACGGACGGCGTGCTGGGACGCGTGCCCCAGAGCCTGATTGACGACGAGGATGCTATGCTGATGACAGACCGTGAGCGCTCGCTGGAGCTGCAGAATCTGCACCATGTGTCAGAGAACGCCTACAAACACTACTGCAGATCCAGGCCCTCCCCCGCCTCCGAGTCCATCAAACGCGTCAGGGAGGCCAACTACACCCAGCTGGGCGTGCACCCTCTCTTCTGTGAGTCCTCTGTCTGATATTCCTGCACACTCGCTTTCTCTCTGCCATTCTGCCATTCTGTCTCTTCTCCCTGTTCTCCTTCTTTCTTTATCGCACTCTTCTTCTTTTTTTTTCTCTCTTTCACTCTCTTGTCCTCTCTAAGCACACTGATTTCTCTCTTTCCCCTCTTTCTCTCCCCTCTTTATCTCTCTCTCCCCCCTCTCTCTCTCTCTCCCCTTTCTCTCTCTCTCTCCCCTTTCTCTCTCTCTCTCCCCTTTCTCTCTCTCTCTCTTCCCTTTCTCTCTCTCTCTCTCTCTCCCCTTTCTTTCTCTCTCTCGCTCCCCTTTCTTTCTCTCTCTCCCCTCTTTCTCTCTCTCTCTCTCCCCTCTTTATCTCTCTCTCTCCCCTCTCTCTCTCTCCCCTTTCTCCCTCTCTCTCTCTCTCTCTCTCTCTCTCTCCCCTTTCTCTCTCTCTCTCTCCCCTTTCTCTCTCTCTCTTCCCTTTCTCTCTCTCTCTCTCCCCTTTCTTTCTCTCTCTCGCTCCCCTTTCTTTCTCTCTCTCTCTCCCCCCTCTTTCTCTCTTCTCTCTCTCTCTCTCTCTCTCCCCCCTCTTTCTCTCTTTCTCTCTCTCCCCTCTCTCCCCTCTTTCTCTTTCCCTCTCCCCTCTTTCTTTCCCTCTCCCCTCTTTCCCCCTCCCCTCTTTCCCTCTCCCCCTCCCCTCTTTCTCTTTCCCCCTCTTTCTCTTTCCCTCTCCCCTCTTTCTCTTTCCCTCTCCCCTCTTTCTCTTTCCCTCTCCCCTCTTTCTCTTTCCCTCTCTCCTCTTTCTCTTTCCCTCTCTCTCCCCTCTTTCTCTCTCTCTCTCTCCCTCTCTCTCTCTCCCCTCTTTCTCTCTCTCTCTCCCTCTCTCTCTCTCTCCCCTCTTTCTCTCTTTCTCTCTCTCTCCCTTCTTTCTCCCTCTTTCTCCCCTCTTTCTCTCTCCCCTCTTTCTCTCAATCCCCTCTTTCTCTCTCCCCTCTTTCTCTTTCCCCTCTTTCTCCCTCCCCTCTTTCTCCCTCCCCTCTTTCTCTCCCCTCTTTCTCTTTCTCTCCCCTCTTTCTCTTTCTCTCCCCTCTTTCTCTTTCTCTCCCCTCTTTCTCTTTCTCTCCCCTCTTTCTCTTTCTCTCCCCTCTTTCTCTTTCTCTCCCCTCTTTCTCTCCATCCCTCTCTAAAAACACTTGACTCTCTCTCAGGGTCTAGTCTCGGTGAGGAGGAGATGCAGAGACTGAAGTTTGTGGACAGCATCAAATCCTACAGATCGAAAGCGGTTAGTGATGTCACTATCCTTAATACTGAATCAGATCTTCTGTCACCCCCTCTCTGCGGGAGGTGATTATAATGTTGCTTCCTCTCTTCCCCCTCCCCCCCCCCCCCCACTCCTCCAGACCATCTTTGAGATCAACGCCACCAACAAGACCCCAGCGAGCGAAGTGATGCGAGCAAAGCGCGGCCAAGATCGTAATGTCATCGCCAAGTTTCAGCGGGTGCAGCAGGAGAAGGCGAGCAGAGGGGCGCAGGTTGCGGCCAGCAGGGTCTGCAGTCTCCCCTCTGTGCAGGACAGCGACGAGGAGACAATGGAGGTAACCGGTCTACACGAGACACCTCCCATCTCTCCGCCGTGTCGCTGCTTCATTCTTACCCGATGTCTCCTATCTCCTCCCCAGGGGGTCTTCTCACTGGTGCTGGGTGGGAAGAAGAAGAGGAAGGACAGAGATGAGGCTGAAGGCAGCAAGAAGAGGAGAGTAGATGGGGCTCAGGACTCCCAGTATTACATCCCATACAAACCCAAGGACTTTGAGAGCGAGAAGGGGTGAGAGAGGGCATAAGAAGGGTTGGCGGGGAGGGAGCTCGGGAGACAGAGGGTTGGAGGGAGGGGGAAAGAGTGAAGGGGAAAGTGGACATGCTAGAAAATGACTTGGGAGTGCAGTGAAAGCAGAGGATGTGAGAGGATGGATGGATGAGTGAAGGGATTGAGAGATACCTGGAAGAGATGAGTAGAGTGGACGAAAAGGGTGGGTGAATGGGTTGGTGGAAGAGATGGAGGAATGGATGGCTGAAAGAGGTGGGCAGAAGACTGAGGCATAGGTAGGCGAGTGGGTGGGTAACTAGATGGTTTGAATGGTTGGATAAGTGAAGTAATTGAGAAAGATGGGGTTGATGTATGGGTATGTATGTATATCTTTATATTGCGCCATTAATGTACATAGCGCTTCACAGCAGTAATACACGTGACAATCATATAAATAACAATTAATACAAATAACACATAAAGGGGAGAAGTGCTTCAGACATAAAAATAACATTTAGAAAAAGGAGTCCCTGCTCCGAAGAGCTTACAATCTAATTGGTAGGTAGGAAGAACTTAACAGAGACAGTAGGAGGGCGTTCTGGTAAGTGCGTCTGCAGGGGGCCGACGTTTATGTATGAGGTGTAAAGTATCAGCCACGGAGCTACTCATATGCTTCATTAAGTAGGTGTGTTTTAAGGTGGATAGAGAGGGTGCTAGTCGGGTATTGAGGGGAAGGGCATTCCAGAGGTGCGAGGCAGAAAGTGAGAAAGGTTTAATACACGTGACAATCATATAAATAACACATAATGCAAATCACATAAGGCATAAAAGTGACACCATGAGTGGTTGGAAGGGATGGATAGATTGGTAGGTGAATAGTTGGGTGGAGGATGAAATGGGTGAGTTGGTTGGGTTAATGAATGGGTGAGTTGGTTGGGTTAATGGATGGGTGTATTGGTGGACCAGTCAGGAAGATCTCAGTGTTAGCCTTGGGGCTGTTGTTGACACACTTCTCTCTTACATCCCTTCAAAGACTCACCGTTGGGGGAAACAGCTTCGAGCAAGCGGCAGCGGGGGCTGTGCTGGATCTATTGGGGGATCAGACGGAGGATCTCAGGAAGAAAAATTGCGTCCTGAAGTGGTGAGTGGAGGGAGGAGGGAGGAGGGAGGGGGGAGGGAGGCAGCGTCAGATTCTGAACCGTCAACGGCAAGAGCGGCAACTCCAGTCCTCAAGGGCCACCAACTGGTCAGGTCTTAAGGATATCCCTGCTTCCGCATCAGGTGGCTCAGCCACCTGTGCTGAAGCATCGATATCTTTAAAATCTGACCTGTTGGTGGCCCTTGAGGACTGGAGTTGGCCACCCCGCGGCTCTACAGCCTGCAACGTGTTGCAAAGCAATGTAAAAAAAAAGGTAGCTGTGGCTTATTTCAGTGGTACCAAGTTTGGCTTCTGCACGTGTCTCGTGGAACCCTGTCCATAAAAGATTTTATGCTGCATTTCTGAATTAACGGCAGCAAGGAGGAAAGCCCCGACATCTCTCCGTGTATTCCTAGTAGTGTTGGGCAGCAAATACAGTGATATATATATATATGTGTGTGTGTGCAGGGATCGCAAGAAGAAGAAGTTCGTGGGAGCGGGGGGGCCCCAGGACAAGAGGAAGATCAGGACAGAGAGCGGCCGACTCATTAGCAGTTCCTACAAGAAGAACTTGTATCCTTCTCCACACCGCGGGGTTGATGTGTGCACTGCAAAGTGGGAGATCCACGTTCTGTAGTGCACGCTCGCAGGAGGCTGTTCAGACTTTAGGTGTGTGGCTAGCATCGTGGGGTTTTTCTGTGATGGCCCAGGGGGTGTCCTGTCGTTATTAAACGGCCACGTCCAGGAATTGGGCCACCTGAACAGTACAGCGCCGCACTTTTAATTCGCCTTCATATAGGTGCAGAAAACAAGTGAACACAGCGTTTTGGGGTTTAAATCATGTATGTAAGGGACTACACCTGACAAAGGCCCCTCCTCTCCCCCCGCCCCCCTCCTGAAACTCTGTTCACTTGGTTTTCTGCACCTGTAAAAGTGTGGTGCTGTACCGCTCAAGTGGCACAATTCCTGGGTGCGGCGTTTTTATTACTGTGCACGCAGCCTGCTCGCACACTGCCTGTGCACACAGAAATCAATGCCTGGGTTCTGTGTGCACACAGCAGTGTGTATATTACAGCGCTGATGCTGTACTCGCATACACACATTTGGAAAACCCCTGCTATACTCTGCAATTTTCCATTGAACTGGCTGTGCCCGAAGGACCTTCAACTTATTGCAAGGGTGTGTGTGTGTGTGTGTGTGTGTGTGTGTGTGTCTGTGTGTGTGTGTGTGTGTGTGTGTGTATATACTGGTGGTGGTTGTGTGTGTGTGTGTGTACTGGTGGTGGTGTGTGTGTGTGTGTGTACTGGTGGTGTGTGTGTACTGGTGGTGTGTGTGTACTGGTGGTGTGTGTGTGTATACTGGTGGGGTGTGTGTGTGTGTACTGGTGGGGTGTGTGCGTGTGTACTGGTGGGTTGTGTGTACTGGTGGTGTGTGCGTGTGTACTGGTGGGGTGTGTGTGTGTGTGTGTGTGTGTGTGTGTGTGTGTGTGTGTGTGTGTGTGTGTGTGTGTGTGTGTGTGTACTGGTGGTGTGTGTGTGTATATGTACTGGTGGTGTGTGTTTGTGTATGTACTGGTGGTGTGTGTTTGTGTGTTTGTGTATGTACTGGTGGTGTGTGTTTGTGTGTGTACTGGTGGTGTGCGTGTGTGTACTGGTGGTGTGCGTGTGTGTACTGGTGGTGTGTGTGTGTGTGTGTGTGTACTGGTGGTGTGTGTGTACTGGTGGTGTGCGTGTGTGTACTGGTGGTGTGTGTGTGTGTGTGTGTACTGGTGGTGGTGTGTGTTCTGCTGTCTGTTCCTTAATTCACCGGCCTGAAGATACGAGGACTGGAAGAAGAAATATAAAATCGACGACCAGGACTCGGAGGAGGAGGAGAAGCCGCAGTCTGGCCGGACGCGCAGGAAAGGGAGAGGTGAGAGAGGCCTGCACTGCCTTGTGTATTTGAAGAGGCTTGAGCTAGTGTGTGTCCACACCTTTTATTGGTGCTCTCCACCATTTGTAAGTGCTGACCAACGATGCCAACATCTGGTGCTCTTTAACCACTACACTTAGGCTTGGTCCCTGCTGGCTACTGCAGTGCACTCTATGGCGGGCGCTGCGGGGACAAGAGCCGTCCCTCAATGGGGCCGGGCCCGTTGCGCGGGGCGGCCGCCGCGCAGTGCGTTGTTTCTGCAGACAGGAAAATTGCGATTAGTAGTTGCGACGGAGCGCTAGGCCACGCCCCCCGGCGGTTCAGCCAATGAGGGCGAGCGTGCCGGGTTAAGTCGTGGCCACGCCCCCCCTGTCTTTCCCCCTGCAGCTCACTGCAGACCGGGGGACTCGGCTGCACGCGCCGCCAGCCCGGCAGACGCGCGTGCAGCGCAGGTAGTGGGGCCGTAGCCTAAGGCACACTCGTGGGCACATTGTAAAACACGGATACTGATACACACAGAAAGAGAATGTCACCGCAGATAACCACCAGCCCATTTCCCCACCTGCTGTTACACCTCACACCCTATTTGATCCCTGGCTTTCTTTTGTATTTAGGAGCCTTGTATCTATCCCGAGCATGTTTCCATCACCTCGCTGTATTGGCCCCTCCCACCTCTGCCGGGAGCCTATTCCACGAGTCTACCACCCTTTCTGTGAAATACTTCCTCGCACTTCCCCTGGGCCTCCCGCCCGGCAGTGTCGGAGAGCGACCTCTTGTTCTAGCTCTTCTCTTTCTCTGAGATACGCTTCCCTCCTGCACTTTGTTGTAACCCTTTATTAGAAAATGTCTATCCTATGCCCCCCCCCCCCCCTTCTCTCCTCTAAGCTGCACATATTAAGGTCCTTTAGACGCTGCTGAAGCCAGAGCTGGTAAGAAGGGGGGGGGGGGGGAACAAACAGGACGGTTTGCGCCCCTGCTGTAGATCATGCACCATTTCAGTATACTTTCTGTGCACCATCTACAGTTGATTTGTGCCGTTCAGAAGATGTGGTCTCCAGCATTGAACACGGCTTCCTGCATTGCTTTCTCACATTGCTCATCTACTTTTAAGTCCACTTATTTACGCCCGGGCCCCTTTCCTCTGTAGTAGCTGACATTTTAGTGCCATCAATCCTGTATTCTGACTTTGGGCTTTTGTGACTCACATTGCACTTTTTGGCATTGCATTGTAGTTGCCACACGCATGATTATTCCTGTAATCTACCTACATCTTTAATTATTTCTGTTTAACAATCTGGAGAGTCCACCCTAACCCCTACACTCTTTTAATATCCTCGGATGTGCCCCGCCTGGCCCTATTGATTTGTCCACCTTCAAAAGTCCCAGTAGGACGGCCTTCTCTGCAAATGGACTTGTGGCCAACTCCTTTTAAATGTATATTTCTGTTGCCCAACTCTGATCCTTCACCGTCCGCTGTGAAGACTGAACCAAAATTATTACAGCGGGTCTGCTATACCTTTGTGTCGCTCAACACGACCGCCCTCTTTGGTCTTGTCTTGCGATCCTTCTCGTCTTCTTCTTGGGTCTTACTCATCCAACTATTTGCTTAGCCTCCTTCTGGTGTGCGTGAGCGTGTGCCCGTGAGCGTGTGCCCGTGTGCCCGCTTAGATTTCCTTCAAAATGTATTTTTTTGCGTTTATAATAATACCTGTCGCCGCCTCTGAGAACCAGTTTGGCTTTCTTGCCCTCCTCCTCCACCTCTCACTGACCTGCCTGTCACATCTTTTAGTTTGTCCCACTGCTCCTACACCCCAAATTCCTTCGCTCTGCCAAACAACCCCGTCAGTAATTTCCCTCCTGCGAGGCATTAGGCCGCGCGTGTAGTGGACGCGGCGCGCATGTCGTCTCGCACCTGTCGCTCGAGCGATTTGTGCTCAGTGTTTGCGCGGCGGTGCGGCGTGGCGGATGCGTCACATGGCTGGTTCGCCCTCATTGGCTGAACCGCTCACGTGACGTGGCTGTCGGGCGGGAAAAAAAAAACCATCCGAAATGATTTGTGGCTTGAAAAATTTGCAGAGCGGTCGCTCTGCATCGCGCCTGCGAACGCACGCACTTTGGCCGCCCTCATTGGCTTCCACTGATTTGTTTCCGAGGCGCATGCCGTCGCGGCTACGATAATCGCTGCCTTATACACCGTGTAGACACAGACTGTTCTATGCAATTATACAGGCCCGCACACGCGTACACGCATGTACAGAGACTGACACGCATGCTTCTATATTGCTGACCGCGTTTCTTTGCCTAATGCATGTTATCACTGCACCATGAGCTGCCTGCAAACCTCTTAACCCTTTATTTGCTGCGGTGAAGGCAGCAGCGCCTATCCGCGCGAGCAGTAATGCACAGCCATCATTAACCCGTTCACTGCCGGAGAGGGAGCTTGCATGCCATGCAAATCCTTCAGGCCCTTTTAACCCCTCTGCTGCCGGACAGGCCTCTCACCCCATTGCTTTCCTTTGGCAGCGAAGGGGTTCGGTTTCTCATTTCAGTTCCAGGGTTGTTTTTTTTTTAACGGGGTGGCATCTCCGTCTCCCCCCTTTTTCTCACCCCCTTCTCCGCATCTCTTCCCTTCTCTGCAGGCGGGCGCAGCGCCCCCCGGGGAGGGTCCCGCCCTGCGGCCCCCGGTCCCCGCGGGAAGCCTCGCAGCGAGCTGCGCAGCAAGCAGGAGATCCTGAAGCAGCGCAAGGCGCAGGAGAAGCAGCGCTTCCTGCAGAAGGGAGGCATGAAGCAGCTGAAGAAGGGGACGCGGCAGCGCGGGGCGCAGGGGATGAAGAGCGGGGCGTTTGGGAGGGGGAAGGGCGGCGGCGGCTTCAAGAAGGGGGGGAAGATGAAGAAGAGGTCGTAGGATTAAGGAGACTGATTGACGTTGGAGGTGCTGGCGGGACCCACACACTGCCCAGCCTGGAAAGGCTATCTGGGCCGTGGAAATGGAACCCCTACTTATTTGATCCCAGCCGGGAGCCGACTAAATGAACTTTCCCTGCTGCAGATGCCTATACAACTTGCTGCATCAGCTGAGGGATGGTAACCCTGCTGCTGGGTACCCACTGATGACACCCAGACGTTCCACCCACTGGTGCAAAAATAAAAAATGACACTGTGATGTGTTTACACTCACTGCGATAGTTTCCTCCCCCGCCCCCAACGCTGCAGGCAAAAGCAATAGCGGGTACGACTTAAAGCTTGCAGGGACTCAGAAGGATGACCGTCGCTAATAAAAGATCGGCCGGAGGAAAGGGATGGTGCGGCTTATAGCGGCGTTAAAACCGCCCGGTAAACTGAACGTGACAGACCCGGCAAGAGTCTCTGTGAACACACGCGTTCTGCTTTAAGCGCCGGATAGCGCGCACCCTGCGGTAGATGAGAGGCAAAGCGTTCGGGTGCTGCGTATTCGTAACGCCCCCCCTCCCAGCTGCACCCTAATGTGTGTGAGTTGTGAGCAGCGTGGGGAGGGGCGCCACACAAAGCAGGGACGGTGCAATGTTCTATTCCGTTTATTAAATGAAACCTTTCATCTCTCAGCTCATTTTGTTTCAAAGCCGCATTTCCACGGACGCAATTTGTTTATTCTTACAGCATTGGTGGGGGGGGGAGGAGGAGGGGGGGGGGGGAGGAGGAGGGGAGGGGGGGGGAGGAGGGGAAGAGAGACAGATCCCCCAGAGCTGAACCGTGCTATAGTTACTTTGGAGATCCCCCCCCCACCCACCCCCTAGATTCCAAGATATACTCTTACATGTTTAGTTACCGCCGTTCTCTTCTCTCGAATTAAAAATGGCTGTCAAATCTCACGGGTCCCGCGCAGAATGGGACTTTTGGTCGGCGCCATCTCGCCACAACCAAATGACCACTTCTAAGGTAAGTTTTAGTGGTTCGGGTAAGGGGTTAATTTAAGGGGTTTTAGTGGTTCGGGTAAGGGGTTAATTTAAGGGGTTTTAGTGGTTCGGGTAAGGGGTTAATTTAAGGGGTTTTAGTGGTTTGGGTAGGGGGTTAATTTAAGGGGTTTTAGTGGTTCGGGTAGGGGGTTAATTTAAGGGGTTTTAGTGGTTTGGGTAGGGGGTTAATTTAAGGGGTTTTAGTGGTTCGGGTAGGGGGTTAATTTAAGGGGTTTTAGTTGTTTGGGTAGGGGGTTAATTTAAGGGGTTTTAGTTGTTTGGGTAGGGGGTTAATTTAAGGGGTTTTAGTGGTTTGGGTAGGGGGTTAATTTAAGGAGTTTTAGTGGTTCGGGTAGGGGGTTAATTTAAGGGGTTTTAGTTGTTCGGGTAGGGGGTTAATTTAAAGGGTTTAGTAGTCTGGGTAGGGGGTTTCAGGGTAGGAGATAAAAGTTATTAGGGTAGGGGGTAGCGTTGGTATTTGGTATTAACAGGGGTTTTAGGGTAATGTTAGTCACTTGAGCGTCAGAGCGAGTCGCGGTGGAATGTCCGGGAGCGAATGTCCGGGAGCTGCCCCGCATGCCAATAGGAAGTCACAATGTCATCACCTGCAGCTTCCTATTGGATGAACATTTACATCACGTCTGGAAACCGCGCTAACTAAACCGGTGAGTATCTCGGGAGCCGGAGTAGGGTGTCCCCCAGGGCTGAAGATCGCTCCGTTCAGCTCCTCTGGCTCGAATGCCATCAAATAAGTGACATTCTTGAAACTGCAGTTCAGTCTTTTTTTTTTTTTTTAATTATTTTTTTACTTCAATAGTTTCATGTGGGCAAACTCTAATTACCTAAAGAACTGCATAGCTGCCGGTCAATTCGTTCTCCGTCTATTGATCGGCAAAGTTTGGCGACATCTTTAAATATGGGGAATGTAAATCGTTGCTATAGGAACAAGCATGCTTGTTAAAATAGAATACAAGAAAATTGGTCTTTCAAAGATGTTTTTTTTTTTAAAACAGAAAATGCTAAAAGTATTTTTTCTTACTACAGAAGTGATTTATTAAAAAAAACACACATGCAGGATATTGCCTGAACTGCAGCTTTAAACATGCGGGACTGCTGCTTTGACATGGACAGAAAGGTGCTACTGTACCTTTAAAAATGTTTAATGAATGAAGTCTAATCTTTCATGGGCTTTAAGCAGCGAATGGAAGCCTATTTTATTTAGCCCCTGTGCTGCCAGTGCTGAGCTGTGTGGCTGCATAGGGGTTAAGTACGCTGCCTTCTGGTGTCTTAAAGCAGCACTTCTATAACATTACCCCCTCTGGTTCACAAGATGCTTACCGGTAAAAGTAACGTCTTTACATCCTCTCCTGGGGAAACAAAATGGCGGATTAAATCTCCAGCTTCATGCTGGCCAATAGGAAGTCAAAACATCATCCGTTGCAGCTTCCTATTGGCCCGAGTGATACCAGTAAGTACCTCAGCTCTGGGGACCCCCTGCTTCCCATCCTGGTACAAAACGGGGGTCCTGGGAAAAGTATCCACAAGTGGGGGGTCCGGTAGGGGGAACGGCTGCATTAGGGCTTGTACTCGAGCTGCTTTCCCTCCTTTCAATAGTAACCCTTCTCCCACTTCAAAGTCGCGTCACCTACAGCGTCCCTAAGAACTTCAGTGGGGTCCCCCACACACTTGTGAGCCCGAGGCAGCAGGCCTAGCTGTCAAGTGATGCTGGCTCCTCTGGCAGTGATGGGGTTAGATTCGGGGGGCTGGGGATTTGGCGAGTGTCACGCTGAGCTGTGAACCTGGGTGTCCCCAAACTTGTGGCGCTTCGGGCGGTGGTGGTGGCGGGTCAGTTGGTGGTTGCCGCAGGGGTCGGTGGCGTCAGATCGGCCTTCTTCAGCTCCATGTATATATTGGAGAGATCCTCCAAGCAGATCTGAATCTGGGAGAAGAAGCTAAACTCGGCAAGAGAATGCAGGCTGGGGGGGAGCAGGGTGAGTGCAGGCTGGGGGTGAGTGCAGGCTTGGGGGGAGAACAGGCTGGGGGGCGGGAGGGGAGCAGGGTGAGTGCAGGCTGGGGGGGCGGGATCAGGGTGAGTGCAGGCTGGGGGGGGGCGGGAGCAGGGTGAGTGCAGGCTGGGGGGGCTGGAGGGGAGCAGGGCGAGCGCAGGCTGCGGGGCCGAAGGGGAGCAGGGCGAGCGCAGGCTGGGGGGCCGGAGGGGAGCAGGGCGAGCGCAGGCTGCGGGGCCGAAGGGGAACAGGGCGAGCGCAGGCTTGGGGGCCGGAGGGGAGCAGGGCGAGCGCAGGCTGCGGGGCCGAAGGGGAGCAGGGCGAGCGCAGGCTGGGAGGCCGGAGGGGAGCAGGGCGAGCGCAGGCTGGGGGGCCGGAGGGGAGCAGGGCGAGCGCAGGCTGGGGGGCCGGAGGGGAGCAGGGCGAGCGCAGGCTGGGGGGCCGGAGGGGAGCAGGGCGAGCGCAGGCTGGGGGGCCGGAGGGGAGCAGGGCGAGCGCAGGCTGGGGGGCCGGAGGGGAGCAGGGCGAGCGCAGGCTGTGGCAGGGGACAGCATTGGGGGGAGCTGTTCAGAGCGCTGGTTGTTGCTGGGTCAGTATGGGTACTCACCTTTTCGAGCTGTGCCTCCGTGTCCTCCACGGGGACCTCCGACTTGATCCGCATCTGTTTGGTGATGGTTTGGAAGAGGTTCAGAGTTGCCATCCTAATCCGCCCCAGCCGTAGCGTGTTCTCGGCTGCCGTGTTCTGGATTTGCACCCACTGTGACTCCTGCAACCCATAACATACATGTATCATACCTCGGCCAACCACAACCCAGTGCCTGAACCCCTTTATGGCCACCAAAAGGGCTATAGTTGCCATGACCCTACCAGCCATCAAGTGATTTACTGGTTTCTTTTCTGGGTATTTAAAATGGCAGCCACCAATGTCATAGCAAGTATACAGCTGCTGGCGGTGTAAAGATGACAAACCTAGATCTTGGCACACATGCCTGTATGACGTTGACAATATGGCCGTCCTCACCGTTGAGAAAGATACGGGTTGGTGGCCATGTCTTCTCCCTTGTGGCAGGCGGTGATAACCTTTGCTGCAGCAATAAGCTTTATTTATTGGGCACTTCTGGTTTTTAACCAGTTAACCTGCCCTGTAGCTCGGGTGCGCAAACTGGGGCGCGCAAGCTTGTTGAGGGGGGGGCATGGCGGTTGCAGAAGCCCCCAAGGCGTATAAATTAATGCCGGGGGATAGCGTGAGGACTCTGCAACTTCGCTTACCTTGTCTTCGGCGACACAGCGTCAAGTGACAAGGCGTTGGCATGGCAACGTTACATCACGTGACGCCGGTGAGAAGATAAGGGGGGGGGGACACGTGCAGGGAGGGAAGCAGGCTTGTGGTGGCAGTTTAACATGTTTTGGCTAAAAGAAAGAACTAAATGACCCATTCTTATGAGAAAAACGAACAGAAATTAGTGAAATAATCTGTCACATTGGACATGCATTGGGGTTTCTTTCGTTACCGCTGAATATTTGAGGTCACTTTCCCAGTAGCGCTCCAGTTAACACAAATATATCACACTGTGTGTTTGAGTTTTGACCTTGCTACAGTTGTGTGTCATTTAAAACCCCCAGAATTCTGTACAGCAGTATATACAAGCAGGTGGTCAAGATGCCAAAGGGCTTATTCTATACCAGCCGAAGTGGCCCGGTTAGCCGCTTCGGACACCATAGTCACCCCCTTAGACGGGTGTCTGGCTGCCCTTTGCCCCATAGAAGAAGCCCTCCCACCCCTTTGATGAGAGCAGCGGGTACCCATTGCAGGACAGCGGCCCGCGCTCGCTCCAGCTCTCCCTGCAGCTCTGCCAGCTGGTTGTTCTGCTCCAGAATCTGGCTGCGGCCCTCCTCTTGGTACCGCTGCAGACGCGCCTTCTCCGTCTCCGCCATCTCCTGGTTCTCCAGGTCCCGCTGCAGCAGCTTGTCCTGTGTAGCCATCAGCGTGTTGAACCTGTCTATCATCTCCTGTACCTCCTGGAACTGGGGGAGATTGGGGGTGGGTGGGAGAAGAAGATGATGATGGGGAGGATTCTATATAACCCAACCTCTATTAGACGCGGCAACTCGGATTTCCTGTGAGTCGCACTTGGAGGTCCTTTCTTCCATGTAGTAGCAAAGGAGGGAGAGGGAGTAGGGGGTATGATACCTTTTATTGGACCAACAAGTAGTTATGTTACAAGCTTTCCCACCTCTCGGGGTTCCAAATGGTCATCCAATAGGAAGTCACAACCGATCATGTTGCAGCTTTCTATTGAGATTTGGCAGCCATTTTGTTTCCCCTCGGGGAGATGTAAACCCGATAACTTTACCAGTGATTATCTCGGGAACCGGGGAGTCCCCAGAGCTGTAAATAGGGGTGTTTGGACACCTGGTTCCCACCATGTAAAAAAAAAAAAGATGGTAAAAAAAAAGGAAATGTTCCTTTAAAATGGAAACCCCAAATCTCCCTAATTTGGAAGCTTCACATCTCTGCCTCAATCTGTGTATTACAGGAGTATAAATGTAACAGACAAGGGCTTGTAACCACGGCCTGTATATAGCAATGGTGTACCTCATCAGTCCTCCCTAGCACCCTCTGCAGGTAGCGATGGTAGACGCTGTTCCTCTCCTGTCGGTGCAGCAGGGCCTCCTTCCTGAGCTGAAGCCGGGCGTTCTCCGCCTGCAGCCGCAGAGTCTCTTGCTCCTTCTGCGCCGCCAGCTGCCGCTCCTCGCCCACCTTGCGCAAGGCGCGCTTGCGCTTCGCGTCGTTCTCCTGCCAGAAAGCGGGGTGCGAGATCTTAGATGGGAAGCTCTGCAAAGGGTGCGGGGGTAGGGGGAGCTCTGCTCCGGTTTCTACCAAAAAGTCAGCGGCAGAGCAAAGGGGAAGGAAAGCAACTTTGTCCGAGGTCACGCACACAGTCAGCGGCAGAGCCAGCAGAAGACTACAAAGAGAAGTAGGGCGACCGCCCCAAGTCGCGCAGAAATTCAGCGGCAGGGCTGAATCTCTGCACTAGGACGTAATGTGCCCGAGTTCCCACAAGCAACCAGAGGCAGAGCCAGGAGCAGACTACAGAATGAGCGCTTGCACACTGACTCTGTCCAGGCTCACTCACAGCCAGCGGCAGAGCGCACCTTAAGGAACTTGTCGAATTTGAAGAGGGAGTCTTTGAGCTTGTCTTCCTTGTGCTCCAGCTCCGTGCGACGCTGCTGGAGACTCTCCGTTTTCATCTGGAACTCCTGCAACCGGGTAGGGGGGGCAGGAAAGAGGGTCACACAAGCCCCAGCGCTGCCTCCCCCCCCCCCCCCCCAATCACCAGCATGTCTGGGGTGGACGTTAACCCTTTCAGCAAGGCGCAGGCCCCTCTGGCAGCAACAGGGCTCGTTTACTTACAGGACATAGGAGATTGAATGGTGTAGATAGATGGAGGACAGACAGAGGGGAAGAGAAAGCAGGGTGGGCAAGCAGAATGCGGGAGGAGGGAAAGACAAGGAAAGGAGGCAAGGTGACATAGGGCCAAGAGAGGATGGAGAAAAATGACAGGGTGGTAGACCAGAATGATGGACAGACAGAGGGATGGCAGGAGAGGTGGGCGTGGAAATGGGGGGTTTCCTGTACCCTTACCTCCTTCTGAGTACTTAGAGCCTGCTCCACCTCCACCATCTCCCTCCTCTTCTCCAGGAGACGAGTAGCTGGGCTCAGGAAATCATCCTCCCGATCCGGCATCTTCCTGCGGTGGAGAGAAAGGGGTTAGTAGAGTGAGGCTCTGCGGGCCTAGCATAGTAAGGGGTTCATGGAGCAATGCTCTGCTGATCTAGCAGGGAAGGAGATTAATAGAGGAAAGCTCTGCGGGTCTAGCAACGGAGGGGATTAATGGAACAGTGCTACGCAGATCTGTCAGGGAAGGGGTTAATGGAGCAATGCTCTGCAGCTCTAGCAGGTAAGGGGCTAACAAAGCTATGCTCTGCAGATATAGTAGGGAAGGTGGTTAATGGAGCAATGCTCTGCAGATCTAGTAGGGAAGGTGGTTAATGGAGCAATGCTCTGCAGATCTAGTAGGGAAGGTGGTTAATGGAGTAATGCTCTGCAGATCTAGTAGGGAAGGTGGTTAATGGAGCAATGCTCTGCAGATCTAGCAGGGAAGGGGGTTAATGGAGCAATGCTCTGCAGATCTAGCAGGGACGGAGATTAATAGAGGAAAGCTCTGCGGGTCTAGCAACGGAGGGTATTAATGGAGCAGTGCTAAGCAGATCGGACGGGGATGGGGTTAATGGAGCAATGCTCTGGAGATCTAGCAGGGAAGGGGGTTAATGGAGCAATGCTCTGCACACGTGCTCGCCGCCCTCACACCAGCATTTTGTCCTCAAACGCCGCCCGGAAATATTCCCGCAGATCGAACTCCATGTTGCACCGTGAGGAATGGGGAGCGCGTCTGCGTTACCATGGAGATCTCAGGTCACGCCCACAAGGCGGCGCACATCCGGCGAACCCCTCCCCCCTCAGGCCCCGCCCCCGTCATCACGTTTGAAGACAGGGTTTGTCTACTCATGGCCTTTTGAATATATTGTTTTGGCCGACCCAGCAAAGACTCCACCTCTGTTGCACGCCAGAGCGGTGGGCGGTGGCTGAGGCACTGAGCGGCCATCTTTAAATTGGGCGACCAAAAATAACACTACAATGGGGACATAAAATAAAAAATCATTGTAATAGTAGATACCAAATAAATACACAGATTTGTGTTTCTTTTAATGTATTTAACGCTCTGATTTTCTTAAAGTCATAGCACGAAAATATATGACACAATTACTAGTAACACATGATTCATTCCAATGTATTGAATTATTCATTTATTAGATATAAATATGTTGGGGGAGGGGGAGTTTTGTTCAAACCAACTGGAGAAAGGTGTGTGTGTGTGTGTGTGTGTGTGTGTGTGTGTGTGTGTGTGTGTGTGTGTGTGTGTGTGTGTGTGTGTGTGTGTGTGTGTGTGTGTGTGTGTGTGTGTGTGTGTGTGTGTGTGTGTGTGTGTGTGTGTGTGTGTGCGCGCGCGCGCGCCTACCACCTATCTCACAGTGATAACCAGCAGAAACATCCCTTCCCACAGTGGTATACTTTGTTTGGTGCTACTATAGCGTGCAGTCTACCGGTGATCTGTGGTCCACTTCTGTCACTTTAACTCTCACGTGCATTCTCGCAGTTTAACACTCATTTGAATTCCTATAGTCAGTTGACTGCGTATCAGTTGACTGTCTGATACCAATTATTCAGCGGGAATGCGAAATTGGTTCAGTGATTCATTCCGACGAGAGGCCTGCATATGGAGATTTAAATGCCATCGGTTACAGGCATTTTACGGTGAACCATCAAGAAAATTACGTGGATCCCGTGTCGGGAGCAAACACGCAAGGGATTGAAAGGTCGTGGTTGGATGCCAAAAATACGCATTTTGAAGAAAATGAGAGGCGTTCCTAATGAGCTATTTCAATCACACCTTCATCACATTTGCTGGAAAGTGCTAAGAAAGGATGCAGAAGATTTGTTTTTACAATTTCTTAAAGACATACGAAGTGTTTGTCGTTACAAATCAATGAGCTACATTGTTCCTTTGTAGTATAATAAAATACAATACATACCATATTGTTTCTTTGTTTAGTAGATAAAGTAGACTGCACGCTGTAGTAAAACAGTAGAAGTAGACTGCACGCTATAGTAGAACAGTAGAAGTAGACTGCACGCTATAGTAGCACCGTTTGTTTAATTCATGTTTTAAGATATTTATAGGGTCTTTTGGGTTAAGATGATAAAATGTTGTGTTAAGGAGTCCCCCTGCCTGGCTGCTAAGGTGTTCTTGCATTGGGGATACAGGCAGTCCTCGGTTATACAACGGAATCCGTTCTGGAAGTAGCGTTGGATAGTGAAACCGTTGTAAATTGTGTCCCATGTTAATCAGTGACGGTGAGCGTTGGATAACGCATTCCGGCGTCTAAAAACGACCCATTGGGTAGCATTGTAAAGCGTTGGATATGCCATTCGTTGTAAAGTGAAACGTTGGATAGTGAGGACTACCTGTATACAGGTTTTTGGGGGTTCCCGCCTTGCCCCCCTCACATAGGCTGAGCATCCAGCAGGAGGGAGCAGCCACATATCGCTGTGGTACCCATTCCTACCTCATACTCTGTTGCCATGGCAACTTCCAGATAAGATGCTTAGCGCAATGGACCCATGCACATGGCGGTTCTCGTCTATTACAAAAGGGCCGTCAGATTAGCGGAGGCAGGGGGTTTGACATGTGCCTTTTTTAACATCAATCCCCACAAAAGCACAGGAGAACAAAGACCTCAAAGTATTTAGAGGGCGGTGAAATACCTCCTTTTGAAACTCAAACAGATCAAAAATATATTTGAGCACAATCACATTATCCCATCTGATTTTCTTTACGTGTCACTGACTTGGGGTCAGTCTAATTGATTTTTAGCGTAAGTGTTTCACCCGCCTTCAATAGTCTTGCAGGTTAAAAAAATCAGCAGTTTTCTATTAAAATGGCAGTTTTTGGTCCAGTCTCAATTAGTCATGATGACATCTCGATTTATTTTATGTCTGTACAGAAATCTCACCGGATTCCAATTAACATTTAACAACTTTGCGAAGGGGTCAAAATATTCACAGTGGGGAGAATCCTCTCAAGTACAAGACACAAATATTTGTTTAATATTATATTATATTGTGTCTGTGTAGAAATCCCGTAGATATACACATACAGTATTTGTAGTACTGTACCCCACTGTTGCCCCTACTCTAAACAAACTACAACACTCCTCATTCTGCACTTGAACACTACCCCAAACCCTACAAAATTCAATTTCACCCCAATCCTGCCCTCTTCAGTACTCGCACAGCTCCTTTGTTACTGTACCCTAATCCCACAATACTCCTCGCACCAGACACACGCATATCCGTGTCTGAGTCTTACTTCCCAGCAGGCAATGTTTTGTTGGGGGAGCCAGCATGGGCACCTTTTTTAGGGACCAACAAGAACCCCCACAGAAATGATTAGGACTGAGGCTGGAGTAGTAACCGGGAGAGAGGAATGCAATATCTACCACATTTCTTTATTTAAAGTTGAATTATTTATTGTTGTTTCGATGTGTATTTCTTTGCTTAGGGTTCTGGCATACTCTCCAACCACGCCTATTTAGCCGGTAGACTACATGTTTTGGGGTTTGTCAAACCAGCTGGGCTCTGGGCACCTTTTTCTCTACAGAAGCTCCCCTGCTTAGTGCTTTTTTCCCCCCGGAATGGGACATTTGGTCGCGGCTGTTTCACCGCAGACGGAACCTCCACCGTCGTCCGCTTTGAAGGTAAGTTTTATTATTGGTTAGGGTATGAAGTTAATTTAAGGGTTTTAGTGGTTAGGGCTTAGGGTAGGGCGTTTTAGGGTAAGCGACCGGCGGCGAAGTGGTCAGTGGCGGCATCTTCCGGTGGTGTAGAGTGTCCTGGGGAAGAGCCGGCAGCTATTTGGTTGCCGCGAGACTTCCGCAACCAAATGTCCTAGACCAGTGTTTCCCAACTCCAGTCCTCAGGGAACCCCAACAGGTCCGGTCTTAAGGATATCCCTGCTCCAGCAGTGGGTCAATCAGCGGCTCAGTCATTTTGACTGAGCAACCTGTGCTGGAGCAGGGATATCCTTAAGACCTGACCTGTTGGGGTTCCCTGAGGACTGGAGTTCGGAAACACTGGTCTAGACCGATACCTGCCCCTTACTTACTAACATACTTACCTTGTCTCTACACCTCCACCCTGCCCCCTCACTACACACAGCTCCCCTATACGTGCCCCCTAGTTACTAACATACCTTGTCTCTACACCTCCATCCTGCCCCCTCACTACACACAGCTCCCATATACCTGCCCTATACTTACTAACATACTTACCTTGTCTCTACACCTCCATCCTGCCCCCTCACTACACACAGCTCCCCTATACCTGCCCCCCTAGTTACTAACATACCTTGTCTCTACACCTCCATCCTGCCCCCTCACTACACACAGCTCCCATATACCTGCCCTATACTTACTAACATACTTACCTTGTCTCTACACCTCCATCCTGCCCCCTCACTACACACAGCTTCCCTATACCTGCCCCCTACTTACTAACATACATACCTTGTCTCTACACCTCTGTCCTGCCCCCCTCACTACACACAGCTCTCCTATACCTGTCCCCTACTTACTAACATACTTACCTTATCTCTACACCTCCGTCCTGCCTCCTCACTACACACAGCTCTCCTATACCTGCCCCCTACTTACTAACATACTTACCTTGTCTCTACTCCTCCGTCCTGCTCCTACACTACACACAGCTTCCCTATACCTGCCCCCTACTTACTAACATACATACCTTGTCTCTACACCTCTGTCCTGCCTCCTCACTACACACAGCTTCCCTATACCTGTCCACTACTTACTAACATACTTACCTTATCTCTACACCTCCGTCCTGCCTCCTCACTACACACAGCTCTCCTATACCTGCCCCCTACTTACTAACATACTTACCTTGTCTCTACTCCTCCGTCCTGCTCCTACACTACACACTGCTCCCCTATACCTGCCCCCTACTTACTAACATACTTATGTTGTCTCTACACCTCCATCCTGCCCCCTCACTACACACTGCTCCCCTATACCTGCCCCCTACTTACTAACATACTTACGTTGTTTCTACACCTCCGTTCTGTCCCCTCACTACACACAGCTCCCATATACCTGCCCCCCAAGCACTAAAAACAAAAGGGGAGACAGCCTGTTAAAATAAATACCCCCTTCCTTTAGTAAAGAAAGAAACTGGTGCTTTCAATGTGTAAATAAAAGAGTAGTGATACTCGCCACCCCCCTAGGACTGTCACGTTTTCACCCCTATGCTGACAAACGTTTAAAGACAAAATGGGATTTATTTTACAAAGATTCAATCCCCTTAATGTTTTTAGAGCAGAAATATAGTCGTGTATACCCAGTTAGAGTGTAAGCTCCCTGGTGTACGAGCACCTGCCCAGCGTGGAGATTCAGGTTAACGTGTTTGCTATGCTTGTCACTGTCTGTCACTGTCATTGTGCTGAGCTGCGGGACATCCTGGCACCTTATAAATAAATTATAGCCATTACTAAATGTAAATATGTTTCACATTAGACACAGAACCGCTACTTTTTATTCCGTTTTTGCTTTTTAAGCACTTAATATAAGGTACTGTTTGCCTGGATACAGAGACCACAATGTCTTCATACTATTAACCCCATGGTCTGTAGGATGCACCATGTCTGTCTGTCTGTCTGTCTGTCTGTCTGTCTGTCTATCTATCTACATGCACACACACTTGCACACCCACATCTATATACTGTATGTATGTATGTCTGTCTTTATTTATGTAGCGCCATTAATGTACATAGCGCTTCACAGTAGTAATACACGTGACAATCATATAAATAACAAATTATACAAATAACAGATCATGGGAATAAGTGCTTCAGACATAAAAGTAACATTTTGGAAGAGGAGTCCCTGCTCCGGGGAGCTTACAATCTAATTGCATGTATGTGCATGTTCCCGTGCAGGACAGGTCTATTAAGACCATGCTCCCTCCACTGCAGAGGTAAATGAGAATGTTCACAGGTAGTGTTAGGACCTGTATACTGGTCATACCGTGACGTGGCTGCATACTGGTCATGCCGTGACGTGGCTGCATAGTGGTCATGCCGTGACGTGGCTGCATACTGGTCATGCCGTTACGTGGCTGCATACTGGTCATGCCGTGACGTGGCTGCATACTGGTCATGCCGTGATGTGGCTGCATACTGGTCATGCCGTGACGTGGCTGCATACTGGTCATGCCGTGACGTGGCTGCATACTGGTCATGCCGTGACGTGGCTGCATACTGGTCATGCCGTGACGTGGCTGCATAGTGGTCATGCCGTGACGTGGCTGCATAGTGGTCATGCCGTGACGTGGCTGCATACTGGTCATGCCGTGACGTGGCTGCATACTGGTCATGCCGTGACGTGGCTGCATACTGGTCATGCCGTGACGTGGCTGCATACTGGTCATGCCGTGACGTGGCTGCAGACTGGTCATGCCGTGACGTGGCTGCATACTGATCATGCCGTGACGCGGCTGCATACTGGTCATGCCGTGATGTGGCTGCATACTGGTCATGCCGTGACGTGGCTGCATACTGGTCATGCCGTGACGTGGCTGAAGACTGGTCATGCCGTGACGTGGCTGCATATTGGTCGTGCCGTGACGTGGTTGCATACTGGTCATGCCGTGACGTGGCTGCATAGTGGTCATGCCGTGACGTGGCTGCGGCCTTATAACGCTTTGGCCAAAGGGTTTAACTAAATGACCCTTACTCATGAGAATACTGACATTGAAGTATTTAACTGTGCATTTTGTCACATTGCATGTAGCAATGGGTATTTTTGTCTTTTGATGTATAGATACACGTGTATGTACATGCATATACTGTATATGTACACACACATATACACATACATATTAATATACATGCTCATTTATACATGCCATGCATTGCAGGCAGCCAAATGGTTACAGCTACAGTATAAGTGAGCCGTCTGATCACATCCCAGAGCCATACGGTAAATGCAGCTCTGCAGAACCCACGGCTGTATTAATGGAAAGCACTCAGCATGGTTCCTGCCAGGCGTGCAGCGGGGAGCTTAGTACGAGCAGCAGAGTCATGCGGAGTTATACACAGGTAAACACCAGCTCCTGCGCTTAACACAGGCTACCTGCAGGGGGGGGGGAGAAGCCGCCCCCTCCCCTCCTCGTCCCACCTCCGCCTCCTGCATGCAGTTCTCCTGCTCACAGTTTGGAGGCAGAGGAAGCAGCCTGAGAGAGGCTGCACATTCTTTTTCATCTCTGTCTCCTTGCAACCTGTGGCTGATTTGCTACTGAAGAAGACAAAAAGAAGGATGGCTATAGGATCACCCTAGCTGCTCATTTGGGAAGCGTTGCATTCAAATATAATGTAAAACCGACCCTTTGAGGAGAGGTGCAGAGAGAGGACGGTGTTTCGCAGGCTCATTGGGTGGTTGGGGGGCTGGGGATCTGTGACCCCTTCAACAACAAACAAAAAAAAATGAAAGTGGTTTTCTAAAAGGATTTTTCCAGGCTACCAAATCCGGACGCTTTAAAGAGGGAGGGATAGCTCCATCTCTCTGTACGAGGAGACCTCAGCATGGGCGCCCGTGTAAGTGGGGCGCAGCCATCCACCGGAGCAGCGACAGTGACTTGCGGACGCTGCTGACCCGTCATCTCAAGCCGGAGGATACCTGGCGAAGTTAGTCGGATATTCCCAGTGGCGCTCGCCGCTATGGCGAGGAACACGGCTCTGTATTTCAGGCTGGTCGAGGGGAAGAACCTTCCGGCTAAAGACGTGTGAGTTAAAACTCTGCTATTTCTTTCTTAATCCATTTGATCTGAGACACACTTGTGATAACAAAACACAGAACCCCAGCAAGCTCTTTTTGGGAACCCCTGAGCCTCCTCAAGAGAATATATAAGTATTTTACTGTGTATTGCTGTCATGTTGGATGTAGCATTGGGCTTCTCTGTCGTCTGTTGTACACTTGTGATAACAACTGCAGGGGTGCTTGCTGTGGGCTTTTGGTGGGTTGGGGTGAAAATACAGCACTGCAGGAGTGGTTACCCTCAAATAACTTGACCCATAGTGGTCAAGAGGTTCCTTGTTGGCGGGTAGTCCAACTCCTGTTATAGGACAGTGGTTGGTGGCAATAAGACACCGCAGTAGATGGCTACCCGTCGATAATGACTGCTGCCAAACAGCCACTCAAGCAGTCATTAAGATAAGGACACTTGGGGGGGTGGGGGGGAATGGGGAGGAAGCAGTTAATTCTTCTAACACCTTGAGAAAGTGCGGAGTCTTCCTATCTTTATGATTGCACGGAACGAGCAGCGCAATTTGCTCATTGCCAACTCTGGTCATCATTAATTAGGGCTGGGGTATGGGGGTTGAGTATGGAGCCACTAATTTCTCATGAGGAATTCTGCTTTTGGGGCTAATAAGGCACTTCAGCATATAATCCATTACAATAATGTTGCCTAAAGGTAACCCATCTCCTGGAAGCCTCAATGCATTCACAAACTTTAGGGCTGTAGCAGAGAGGGTCTCGGTGGATAAATCATTT
The DNA here is from genome assembly GCF_040206685.1 of Ascaphus truei. NCBI lineage: Eukaryota > Metazoa > Chordata > Amphibia > Anura > Ascaphidae > Ascaphus > Ascaphus truei. The sequence goes on from NC_134495.1 coordinate 21,422,951, forward strand.
GTAGGTTGCGTTATCAGATGGGATTAACCCCTTTCATGCTGCAGAGGCAATAAACGTAAAGCTTATAGGTAGCGATGGGAGTAATGTGGGGATGATAGAACTGGCTGGCAGAGCGGTAAAATGTCAAGGTTTGTAGGTGACAAAAATGACATTTTTATGAAATAAGGCTGATTTCAAAGATATTTCACTGAAGTCTAAGAGAGCATAATGACGGAGACAAACTTCAAATAAGTGAGCAACCACCTTCCAATGAGTGAGACTCACTCAATAAGAGACTCGCTCTAGAAAGAGAGACCGCCTTCCAAATCAGAGCGACTCACTCAATAAGAGAGAGACCGCCTTCCAATGAGTGAGACTCACTCAATGAGAGAGAGACAACCTTCCAACCAATGAGACTCACTCAATGAGAGATAACCATCCAAAGAGTTAGACTCAATAAGAGAGAGGCCACCTTCCAATTAGTGAGACTCACTTGAGACTGCCTTCCAATGATTGAGACTCACTCCAACTGAACTAGACTGTCATCCAGTGATGGAGAGTGACACTCTGCATAGATCTGTCGGGAAAGGTTTAGTAGAGCGATGGTCTGCATGGTTCTGTGGCGAGATCTGGGTGATGTTCTGCATGATTAGTAGTGGAGTAGAATTGATGATCTTCCCCTAACCTGGAGACCCCCTCTCCTCTCCTGCAACATGGGGCAGGGGGCACAAAGCACTGACCTCAACAGGAACGTGAGCAAGGACTCAGTAACCAAGTTCTAGCCAAATCTGGTTACCATGGAAACAACCGGAGAAACCACAGCCGGTGTGTGTGTGTGTGTGTGTGTGTGTGTGTGTGTATATGTGTGTGTGTATGTGTGTGTGTATATGTAGCAGCATTCACAAAGGTGATTTATGTAAAGGTATACATTTATTTCATCTAGCACATGCAAAAAATTAAATATGGGCAACGTTTTAGACGTAACGTTCCTTTCTCTCTCTCACACACACACACAAACACACACATATAGCTGGTTCACCTATAGACAACATACCATATATACACACAAACCAAACACGTGTATGATATATTTGCATTTGTATTTGCACACATCTGCGCACACACACAAATATATCACACATTATATATTTAGATACATATTTACACAAATTATACTATATATATATATATATATATATATATATATATATATATATATATATATATATAATAATCAAAAAATAAATAGATGATACCGTTCTGTGGCTAACGAAATGCTTTTATTTGTGCGAGCTTTCGAGATACACTGATCTCTTCTTCCGGCGATGTTACAATGAATATATATATATAATACACAATTCCTGTGCTCCTCCCAAACTGACTTGCAATTTATTAGTGAAATTCTACCGTTTGATTGATCCAAACTTCTAATAACAAAGGAGGCATTTAGTTGCATTTTTTTTATTTTATGATCAAAAAATGATTGAAGCTGGCTAACCCCGTCAGGGTAAACTCCATTTAAGCAAGTACCTACACTTCATGTATAATGTTCCTTATTGTCGAGTGGACTAAACATCGTGAAATATGTGAAAGTGCCCGAAGGGTTAAATGAATGCACCATGTATGCGATTTGTGATTCAGCGCAATTAAAACTAGCAAAACAGATATATCATTCCCTTAGCATTATAAAGGAAAAATTGGGAGTGCACAAGTTCCTTAGTGAAAAGTAACAATTAATATATATAACAACAACTTTATTTCGTATATCGCTTTTCTTCCAATGGAAATAAAAGCGCGTCACAATTACAGTATAGCGCGCAGTACGCAGCACATAGGAATGTTACAGGCACAGGCCCTGCTCAGATGAGCTTACAATCTATGTTTTTGGTGCCTGCGGTACAGGGAGATAAAGTGACTTAATAATAGCATGTTCTTGTATAGCGCTGCTAGTTGTACTAAGCGCTTTACAGAGACATTTTGCAGGCATAGGTCCATGCCCCGTGGAGCTTACAATCTATGTGTTTGGTGCCTGAGACACAGGGAGATAAAGTGACTTGCCCAAGGTCACAAGGAGCCGACCCCGGGAATTGAACCAGGTCCCCCTGTCATTGTTTATCTATCGCAGACAGTGTGTAGAAGTGTTTTGTACCCATTAGACAATTGGCAAGGAGTGATATATATAAACATATAGAAATCAAATATATAGAAATCAAAAATGAATAGACGATACCGTTCTGTGGCTAACGAAATGCTGTTATTTGTGCGAGCTTTCGAGATACACTGATCTCTTCTTCCGGTGGTGTTACAATGGATAAAGCAAGAAAGGGTTATACAGCAGGGCCCTGCTTTTCGGCGATCCGCCGATATGGCGGCACAGAACGGGCGGTTGCGCCCGGCGCGCATGCGCAGACCGCAGTTTGCGCGCGCCTACTGTAGTTTGCGCGCGCATACCATAGGTCGCGCATGCGCAGAACGGCAAAAATGCCGATTTGCGAATGCTGAAACAACTGAAAATCGCCGGATTCGCTTTCCGGCGATTTTCACTACACGGCGGGCCCCTGGAACGGAACCCGCCGTATACCCGGGGCCCTCCTGTACCTATACTGCCCAACAGGCAAAAAGCTCCTTTGAAGAATTTAGAAGATAATCTCTTCCATTGACTTGTGATGTGATGAGGGAACTCTTAAATAAACAGGGAGAGCGGGCAAGTTTGAAGTGGCTATAACACCCCAAAGCCCAGCAGTCCTCTTGGGTTCCACATGCTATGTGTGGCAATGGTGAATTATAGGATACTGAGTTAAAAGGACTTAAAAGCAAAGTCTGCTAAGTCCCCAGACAGATCAACTCTGCAGAAGCCTTAGCAGCGGGAGACCGCGAAAGGCAAGGCACTTTCTGTGCCAAAATTCAACTTCCCCCATCCAGATGGGCTCTCCTCATCAGCGCTCATTATTTAATTAGAAATCCTAATTAAAAAAACAGCTGATGAACGCCGGTGGGAGGAGGAGGAGGAGGGGGAGGAAATGGCGCGTTAACTCTTGCACCGCGGGAGGGGGGCTCTAACACAGTGCATTACAGAACCCACAGCAGGTGGAGCGCAGATCCACTTAACCCTTTCACCGCCAGAGGAGCCAGCGACGTGCCACGTGTCGCCGGGCCCCTCTGGTAGCGAATAAGGGTGAACGGCCCCCATTGAAGTGCCGTTTTCTCAACCCCCTTTCCCGTCAGAGAGAGGACACGCGCTTCAACTCGATCACCCGTCGCGCAGCGATGTCAGGCACCCCAGGCTTGACTGATGAAAAATAGGCTCTGTGACCCCTTCGGCCGGTGAGCCGCCCAGGCTAAAAAGCTGCGAGACTGACCCCAAGTGCAGGTGGCAGGTCTGCATCGTCGCGACTGCGCCTTATCCGAAGACTTGTGGCTGAAAACAGCACCAGATTTAACACCATTCCTATGGCACCCATTCACAGCCCCTCAACATTGTTAATGGGATCACCTTTCTTCCGGAAAAGGGTTGGCCCTATGCGGTTGAACTGGATCACCCTTTAACCCCCATCGGCCACCACCATACATTGCCGAGAAGATGGCCTTACGCAACTCTCCCATATAGCCAAAACGTGTCCTCCACAATTGGGATTGCCGACCCCCCTTATTCCAGAACAACATGTTGATTGGGTAGCCAGTAGTCGAGTGGGGCTAACACCCTCACTGCCAAATGGCACTGTATCGTGCGTGGTATACACCACTGGCTGTCATAAGGAACAGCCGAGGGTAAAGTAGGGTCTGCGAGATAAGGAAATGGCCAGACTAGGTGGGACAAGGTTGTTTTTGTTCATAGCCGCAGTGAAATGTGATGTGACCCTGTCTCTCTGGGCTGTGCCTGGCACATAGTTGAGCAATGACAGGAGCAGGTTTGATAGGATAAAGATAGTAGAACATTAACTAGCGCTGAACAGTAGTTCTCTCTCTCTGCTGACCCCTGTGCCTGACCTCTCCCCTCTCTCTCTGCTGACCCCTGTGCCTGACCTCTCCTCTCTCTCTCTTTCTCTCTCTCTGCTGACCCATGTGCCTGACCTCTCCCCTCTCTCTCTGCTGACCCCTGTGCCTGACCTCTTCCCTCTCTCTCTCCTCTCTCTCTCTGCTGACCCCTGTGCCTGACCTCTCCCCTCTCTCTCTCTCCTCTCTCTCTACTGACCCCTGTGCCTGACCTCTTCCCTCTCTCTCTCTGCTGACCCGTGCCTGACCTCTCCCCTCTCTCTCCCCTCTCTCTCTGCTGACCCGTGCCTGACCTCTCCCCTCTCTCTCTCTTCTGACCCCTGTGCCTGAACTCTCCTCTCTCTCTCTCCTGACCCCTGTGCCTGACCTCTCCTCTCTCTCTTTCTCTCTCTCTCTGCTGACCCCTGTGCCTGACCTCTCCCCTCTCTCTCCTGACCCCTGTGCCTGACCTCTCCTTTCTCTCTCTCTTTCTCTCTGCTGACCCCTGTGCCTGACCTATCCCCTCTCCCTCTTCTCTCTCTCTGTTGACCCCTGTGCCTGACCTCTCCCCCCTCTCTCTCTCTCTCTCTCTCTCTGCTGACCCCTGTGCCTGACCTCTCCCCTCTCTCTCTCCTGACCCCTGTGCCTGACCTCTTCCTTCTCTCTCTGCTGACCCGTGCCTGACCTCTCCCCTCTCTCTCTCCTCTCTCTCTGCTGACCCCTGTGTCTGACCTCTCTCCTCTCTCTCTCTCTGCTGACCCCCATGCCTGACCTCTCCTCTCTCTCCTCTCTCTCTCTGCTGACCCCTGTGCCTGACCTCTCCTTTCTCTCTCTGCTGACCCCTGTGTCTGACCTCTCCCCTCTCTCTCTGCTGACCCCTGTGCCTGACCTCTCTCCTCTCTCTCTGCTGACCCCTGTGCCTGACCTCTCCTCTCTCTCTCTGCTGACCCCTGTGCCTGACCTCTCCCCCCTCTCTCTCTGCTGACCCCTGTGTCTGACCTCTCCCCCCTCTCTCTCTGCTGACCCCTGTGCCTGACCTCTCCTCTCTCTCTCCTGACCCCTGTGCCTGACCTCTCTCCTCTCTCTCTCTGCTGACCCCTGTGCCTGACCTCTTCCCTCTCTCTCTCCTCTCTCTCTCTCTCTCTGCTGACTCCTGTACCTGACCTCTCCTCTCCTCTCTCTCTTTGCTGACCCCTGTGCCTGACCTCTCCCCTCTCTCTCTGCTGACCCGTGTCTGACCTCCCCTCTCTCTCTGCTGACCCCTGTGCCTGACCTCCCCTCTCTCTCCGCTGACTCCTGTGCCTGACCTCTCCCCTCTCTCTCTGCTGATCCCTGTGCCTGACCTCTCCCCCCTCTCTCTCTCTCCTCCTGTGCCTGACCTCTCCCCTCTCTCTCCCCCAAGGTCTGGCACCAGTGACCCTTACTGCATAGTCAAGGTGGATAATGAAGTGGTCGCACGGTGAGTACTGTTACACAGCTGTCCCTCACAGGCAGTGTGGGGGTTTACAGCTACCTCTGCGTATAATATTAACCCCTTTAGCACTGAAGGGATTGAGGCCTGGTCATTGCCGGTGCAGTGCCACCCAGGAAGCAAAATGACCGTGACCAGTTTCACCCCTGCAGTGCCGAGACAGGTGAGTTGTAGTGCGTGTTTTACAAATCCCCTGCTCGGCCTGTTGCCCGGGAGGGGGCGTGCATAGGTCTTCTTACACCATCTTCACTAAAGTGGAATTAGGCAGATTCAGATTAACCCCTACCTCTGGTAGGTGGTGGTGTAAGGGAGGGGGGACTTAGTGGTGTAAGGGAGTGGGATAGGTGGTGGTGTAAGGGAGGGGAGGGGAGAGGTGGGGGTGTGAGGGAGGGGAGGTGGGGGTGTGAGGGAGGGGAGGGGAGAGGTGGTGGTGTGTGGGAGGGGAGAGGTGGTGGTGTAAGGTAGGGGGAGAAGTGGTGGTGTAAGGGAGTGGGGAGATTTGGTGGTGTAAGGGAGTGGGGAGAGGTGGAGATGTAAGGGAGTGGGGAGAGGTGGTGGTGTAAGGGAGTGGGGAGATTTGGTGGTGTAAGGGAGTGGGGAGAGGTGGAGATGTAAGGGAGTGGGGAGAGGTGATGGTGTAAGGGAGTGGGGAGAGGTGGTAGTGTTGGGGGGGGGAGAGGTGGTAGTGTTGGGGAGGGGGAGAGGTGGTGTAAGGGAGTGGGGAGAGGTGGTAGTGTTGGGGAGGGGAAAGGTGGTGTAAGGGAGGGGGAGAGGTGGTGTTGGGGAGGGGGAGAGGTGGTGTTGGGGAGGGGGAGAGGTGGTGTTGGGGAGGGGGAGAGGTGGTGTAAGGGAGGGAGGGAAAGGTAGTGGTGTAATGAGTGGAAAGGTGGTGGTGGGTGGTGGGTAGTGGGATGTGGGGAGTTGGTGGTGTGTGGGAATGAGGCAGGGGGAGAGGTGGTGGGGAGAGGTGGTGGTGTAAGGGAGTGGGGAGAGGTGGTGGGGAGAGGTGGTGGTGTAAGGGAGTGGGGTAAGGGAGTGGGGAGAGGTGGTGGTGTAAGGGAGTGGGGAGAGGTGGTGTAAGGGAGGGAGAGAGAGGTAGTGGTATAAAAAAAAAGCATGTTCTTGTATAGCGCTGCTAGTTTTACGTAGCACTTTACAGAGACATTTTGCAGGCAGAGGTCCCTGCCCCGTGGAGCTTACAATCTATTTTTTGGTGCCTGAGGCGCAGGGAGATAAAGTGACTTGCCCAAGGTCACAAGGAGCCGACACCGGGAATCCCCTGCTTCAAACTCACTGCAAGTCAGTTTCTTTACTCAGTGAGCCACTGCTTCTCCCCTCTAAGAGGAGAGGAGGTGGTGGGTGGTGAGTAGTGGGATGTGGGGAAGGTTGGTGGTGTGAGGGAATGAGGCAGGTGGAGAGGTGGTGGTGTGAGGGAGGGGATGGGGAGAGGTGATGGTGTGAGTGGGGAGAGAGAGAGGTGGTGGTTTGAGGGGAGGAGAGGTGGTGGGTAGTGGGAGAGTTGGTGGTGTGAGGGAGGGGGAGAAGTGGAGGTGTATTAGAGGGAGGACCGAGAGAAATACATAGGGTGAGGGAGGGGATGAGATGGGGCAGAAAAGGGGGGCGTGTGAGGATGGAGAGGATGAGAGGGAGGAAGAAGAGGATGCGATCGGGGCAGGAGAGGTAGGAGTGTGAGGAGGGAGAAGATGAGTGGAGTATGAGGAGGGGGAGAATGAAAAGGGGGAGAGAAATAGAGGTGGCAGTTTGAGAAGTGGGGGTGAGCGAGGTGTGAGAAGGGGGGCAGAAATAGTGGGGGGTGAGAGCAGGGAGGTGTATGAGGAGGGGGAGTCTCGCAAGGCCGTCGACCATGAGGGGGTGCCCCGGTAAGCTGTCAATGGCCCGGCCTACTCTAGTAGATCTTTTGTGGTTATCGTTTATTTATACGAATATATATTTAAGTGGAAACATATTCTGGAGCGCTGTACAATGGTGGGGGGTGGGGACAGGAGGTGCATAAACAGGATGACCTCCAAAACGAGAACATATTAACCGAAACCGATACAAACGCATCTGAGTGCCCTGCTCGTGAGAGGTTACAATCTAGAGGGAATATCTTAATTACAAGGTGCACAGCTATCTCTCACGCACAGTATATTTCATTATAAGATGCACGGCTATCTCTCACTTTGGTCCTCTCTTGTGTCCTGAAATATACAAGGACTCTTTTCCGATATGATGCGCAGCTATCTCTCCCCCACCCCCCTCGCCTGTGTCACAGTGTCAGAGGGCTGCATGGAAGTGTTTATCCTCTGTGTATTTGGGGGAGGGGGGAGGTGAGGGATGGTGTGGTTACCCACCCCCCTCCTCTGAGGTGTGAGCTTCTGAGCATCCCTTCATCCCGTTTCCATGGAGACAACAGATGGATTTATAGCACTTCTTGGGCCTGTTACCGAGCATTATAGTGAAACCTCATTTTGCCCACGGGACTCATTGCGCCCTTGAGGTGTCTGCATATTAAAAAGATAGAAGAGGGATGCTTAACCCCTTTACTGCCAGAACAGCTTGAAATGCATTGTGTTGCAGACTTCACTTGCAGTGGAGGGGTTAAAAGGGTACATACGATCTTTGTATGGCTGAGCATCTTCACGTGATTGCAATTCGAATGTATATGTGTGACTTTGTTTCCTCTCTCCATCCCTCTCTTTCGTGCTCTCTGTGTCTCTCTTCATCATTCTCTCTTTATCATTCTCTCTCTATCCCTCTTAATGTATTTCATTCTCTCTCTCGCTCTCTCTCTCTCGCTCTTTCTCTCTCCCTCTCTTACTCTCTCTCTCTTTATCTCTTTCTCATGTATTTCCACCTCTCTGCCTCACTATCTGTTTCCTCATTTCTCTTTCTCTCTTCATCACTCTTTCATTCTCTCTCTCTTTCTCTCACCTTCTTTACCTCTCTATCTCTCTCCTGTCGTTCCATCTCTCTCCCTCCCTCCCTGTATGTCTTTCCATCTCCCTATCTGTCTTTCATTTCTCTCTCCCATTTTCTCTCTCTCTCGCTCTCTCTCTCGCGCTCTCTCTCTTTCTCTCTCTCTCTTTCTCTCTCTTTCTTTCTCTCTCTCTATCTCTCTCTCTCTCTCTCTCTCTCACCTCTCTATCTCTTACCTCTCTATCTCTCTCCTGTCTTTCCATCTCTCTGCCTCCCTCCCTCCCTGAATGTCTTTCCATCTCCCTATCTGTCTTTCATTTCTCTCTCTCCCGTTTTCTGTTTCTCTCTCTCCTCCTGAATCTCTTTCTCCTTCTTCTTTTGCAGCACAGCCACCGTCTGGCGTGACCTGAACCCCTTTTGGGGTGAGGAGTTCACCCTTCACCTCCCCCTTGGTTTCCACACTCTCTCTTTCTATGTGATTGATGAGGACACGATAGGGTAAGGGACACCGCCATGCTGCAATGCATTCTGGGCCTTGTACCTCTGACTTACTTTTTAGCAGCTTTAACCTCTCCCCTGCAAAGTATAGCGTGTGCCCTTGCCACTACATTTGGGTATTGCTGTATATCTGTGTCACTGTGTGCTGCTGTCACTGACTGCGTACGTGTCAATGTGTCCCTTGGGTTTTGCGCCACTGTGTGTGTCATTGCTTGTCATTGTGTGATTGTATCACTGCGTCTGTATGTTATTGCATGTGTCACTGTGTGTGTATGACATTGAACATGTCAATGTGTTCGTGTCACTGCTTGCGTCACTCTCTCCTCACTCACCAGGTCCCCTTTTTGTCTCTTGCAGGCATGATGACGTCATTGGGAAGATTTCACTCAGCAAGGAATACATTGCATCACAGCCTCGCGGTAACCACACCCCTACAGTGCCCAACACCCTATATCAAAGGGTGTACACTCCCCTCCCTACACAGGATAATGCAGGACATATACAGTATACACATAATAACACTTCTTTATTCTATGTGCTGAATAATTCAGACCGCAATAATTTAACCCTTTCGCTCCCTGAGAAGTGGTTCATGTATCCCCATAAGTGGCTTGGCGGCTATAATATAACCCAATGGTAACCTAACTCCTGAGTGACTTCAATAACAGATGAGGATTTGCTGGTTAAAGTCGGCCAGACAGTTGCGTAGAAGGGTATGGCGTATACCCATTATTTGGGGGGATGTCTCCCAGTGGTGTACAGGGCAGTGTCTGACCGCAGTTTGTGTGTTCCAGGTATAGACAGCTGGATTAACTTGAGTCGTGTGGACCCCGATGAAGAAGTTCAGGGGGAGATTTACCTGGAGTTGCATATAATGCAGAACCAGCACAAAAGCACCCTGCACTGCCATGTGCTGGAGGCCAGGTATACACAGCTCTGCTAGCTCTCATCCCATGTGCCAGTGCTGCCCTCCTAAACGCCAGGGCTCCTCCAGTGCAACTTCTGCATGCCATGGTTTCATGCTCGTACCCGCGTTGCCTATGGATGCTAGAGCTTCTCTCAAGTACCTCAGGCACCAAAAACATAGATTGTAAGCTCCACGGGGCAGGGACTGTGTCTGCAAAATGTCTCTGTAAAGCGCTACATCAAACTAGCAGCGCTATACAAGAACATGCTATTATTATTATAAGTGCCATTACTGCCCTTCTAAATGCCAGGGAACCTTACTAGTACCTGTGTTGCCCCTAAATGCCAAGGCTACTTCCAAGTGTGATCGCTGTTCCCATATGCTGTGCTTCCACCCTCATGCCAGTGTTGCCCCTGAATGCCAGGGCTGCTTTTAGGTGCTAGCACTGCTTCCCTAAATGCAAGGCCTCCTCCCAAATACCAGGAATTTCTCCCAATTGTCATTGCTGCCCCCAATGGCCAGTGTTCTTGTTAGTTTTACAGAGTTACTGCCAAGTGTCACTGTTTACCCTAAGGGCCAGCTCTGCTCCTGTGTGTGTGTGTCACTGTGTACCAGTGCTTCACCCGGAGTACCACTGCCAAAGACCAGTTATACGCCCATGTGTCTTGCAAGTGGGAGACCCTGTGAATTTCCAAACTTTTCACAAGTTAGAGGTCCTCACATGAGGTTCCCCCAATGTTTTTATAACGAATGGATGTGATGGGGGATACATGACCTCAGATATAGACATTTACTGACAATTTGTCATCTCTGTGCGTGAAGGAGAAGGGATTGTGGTCTCCTAGCAACAGGTTTATGCGCCTAGCAACAAGATGGTCCATTGAAGTGGGGGAACAACGAGACGGGATTGTGATGGCGATGGGGGGGGGGACTTAACACTGTTAGCTAATTGGGGGAATTAAATGACAACTGTACATAAGAAATATATGGCCATATAACCCCGCTGGTTGGCCCAGGTTAATATCCGGTAACGGTACAGAGCTTGTCATTTGACACGCTTTGTCAGTATACAGATAAGTGAGCACTCTTCCAGAGAGCAACATCATAGTCTGCCATGAATCTCAAAGGGAATTGCCACCTATAATTGTCAGAATGAATAGATCATGCTGGTGGTGTGAAGTTGACACAGATCCTCAAAGCTGAGACAATGTTAGCTGCTGTGTCATGCCAGAGGAGCAGGCCCAGCAACAGCCGATCACAACTATTCGGTCTGGTTGGTTCTGTGCAGACCCAGTAAGCCTAGAGATCGCTATGTGTGCGTGAGAGGCCAAGATCATTATGACAATCACAGAAATTACGATAGGGGCTATAATTCTCAAGGCAAAAGAAAAACGCGTTTGGTACCTGTTACCTTTCAGAGAACGGATGTAGCAGATGGACTGGCTACAACTGGAGTGATGATAGGTGGGAGGAGAGAGGCCCTCCTCAACAGTCGAACACTTAACCTGGAAGCTCATGGCACCCTCCCTCCCTCCAAGAAAGAGACATGAGTGGGGCGCCTACACCATCCAGCCATGCGTTCTCAATTGTGGATGGCGCCAAAGCTAGGAATGACTCTGATGCCAGGAAACGTGAGATAGCAGAACGTCTGCAGGTGGAAGGAGAAACTGCAACAGCACCAACTGGAAGAAGACAGACCGTGAGAACTGGAGAGGAAGCCTGTGTAAAGGGAATGTAGTTAGAGCACCGAGGAGAAGCCAGAATGTTTTAAAGCTAGGAGCAAGAACTCTTGGCCAATACTGGGACTAGGAGAGCTTGAGGATTCTCCTCCAGACCCACTGCAGAGCACAAGGCCTGAATGTCAAAGCCATTTTCAGAACGGACTAGCGATGAAATTCGGGTGAGGGATTTTCATGAAAGAAGAAAGATAGACATCAAGTGGAACTCATAACTCTGTGAGATAATTTTATATCAAGTATGGCCTAAAATGGGAGGATACAATATAATGTTGCACCAGAACAATCTGCTGCCCTTGAGGGGTTTAAGTTCCTGAATAAAAGATGCCAGTGTTTAGCTCGGGGCTTCATCAGGCACGTGCCGGGAGCTGAGCCACCAGGACGTTGCTGGACCGCTTGGGATGAGCGATGTGATCCTACAGTGTACATCCCACATAGTCGCTACAGTGTCACAACTATCGATCTATACACACTGTAAATGTAATGATCTTTGTGGATTTGTAAACCATTTCAACGAGGGACTAACTTTTTAATAATAATAATAACAAGCAATAGCTATCTTGTGTCAAGTTTGCAGCTTCCTCTGGGTTGTATTACATGACAATGCTAAAATAATCCTCTCTAAATCCCCTTATTAATAACACTGTTCAATATAAGGAACCATCTATAAATTATACAGTACTATCTTGGCAATTAGCAATATCTTGATTAATTCACGGCCAATACATCACTTCTGCTGCTTTTTTTTTTTTTTTTTTGCTCTTCTCTGCTCCTAAATTACCTTTATGGACTTTTTGCACCATTTCTTTACAAAGATTCACTGGTATAACAATTGTACTGCCCTTCTATTACTAAAAGTTAATGTATGCAGTTCCAGTTGTCTCTTACACTTGTAGAGCTATTTCTTTTTTTCATCATTCCACCCTTTCATTCTGTCAGCTGCAAAGATCCTCAGTAGATCATCCGTCTCATTTGATTCTTTGCAGTTGGTGGTTAGCAACAGGTATTGACTTCAAAATCGGATCAACATAAACCTGCATCTCTGTTCCTGAAGTCTTCTCATTGTGCTCTGGACAGTGCACCTTCTGTAAACATGAATTCTTCTACATCCTCTATGGCAGTCATTAATGGAATTGTATTTTCCGCCCAGTGCAGTTCTATTAGAACCCTCGAACTCCATGTTCCTCCTTGCCGGTTTGTATATGCCACCGCTGTAACATTGTCAGATATAATGTTTGAACAGGGAATGCTTCAGGGGGGTCTAAAGACATGCAATGGCATAAAATACAGCTCTAACCTCCATTACATTGACTGGAAGACTTAAAAAATATATAAACTGTCCGGAAACCTACCAACGTCCTTCCTTCAGCTCAAGTAGGACAAGAATAACTGACCTGGGATAGGTTACGCCCCCATATATAGCGGTCACAAGAAGTACTTGTCCTACCTCAGCTGGAAGCAGGAGTTACCCATCAATGACTGGCATAGAGGAATTGAAAAAACTGAAATATCGGAAAGTACATTTGCTCTTTTCCCAGACATATAAATTGCAACTAAATCATACTTCTGCAATTTTATCATCATTTTTTGAATCCTCAGTCATTTAATAGGTGACCAAAAAAAGGCTATCTGGGGCTCATGATCTGTTTGTATTTCCGATGCCTGGCCATGAATATATTCTTCAAATCGTTTGCATACAATATTCCTAAAAGCTCCTTCTCAATTTGTGCGTACCAGGTTTTTTCGCAATAGTCAATGATCTAGAGGCATAATCCGGCCAAGAATCATTGTACTTCTGGAGAATTACCGCACCAAACCCAGATGGTGATGCATCTGCCGAAATGTTAGTACAGTAGGCCTTTCTGGTGCATAAAACTTTGCTGTCTCCTGCACCAATTGTAGTTTCAAAACACCCCACGATTCCTCTGGCTCTGGACCCCAGAAACATTCATTTTGTAGTTACCAGGAGTGTCTGTAGCGGTGCTGTCTTTTCAAGGAAGTTCATCAGGCCCAGCAACAACTGAACATCCCTCTTTGACTGCGGATGAAGCATCGTATCTGTGGCTGAAACTTTTGACAGGTGTTATACTTTCATTTGAAGCGATGCCCACAATAAACGTCAATTCTTTAACCCGGAAACTGCATTTCTACTTTTTTTTTTCATTTCGTGCTTGCAGCTCCTGTTGCTTCTGAAACCTTTTCCAAGCCAAAAATGATGCTCTGCTTCAGTCGAAGCCGAAATAACCATCATCGGTGGAGGTGTTAACACCCTCAATATGTTCATAAATCGTAGGTACAGGCATACCCCGCATTAACGTACGCAATGGGACCGGAGCATGTATGTAAAGCGAAAATGTAATTAAAGTGAAGCACTACCTTTTTCCACTTATCGATGCATGTACTGTACTGCAATCGTCCTATACGTGCATAACTGATGTAAATAACACATTTGTAACAGGCTCTATAGTCTCCCCGCTTGCACACAGCTTCGGTACAGGTAGGGAGCCGGTATTGCTGTTCATGAAGTGCTGACAGGCGCATGCGTGAGCTGCCGTTTGCCTATTGGGCGGTATGTCCTTACTCGTGAGTGTAGTTAAAGTGAGTGTCCTTAAACCGGGGTATGCCTGTATAGTTTTGTGATATACCTCTAGTGCTGAAGCTATGCCAAAAGTTAACCGTAAGAATCGGTCCCTTCCTAACGTGATATTAAATGTACATCGTTCTGCACTTTCTTCTGTTGGCTTCGTCTGCCGCAATCCAGAAGAAGCATCTAATTGACTGAAAAACGATGCGTTTGAAAACTGAGCCATGATCTTATCTCTGGTCGGCAATTTGAAGTGTTCCCCTTTTTATCTCTAGGAATATGCATAATTGACCATTGCTTGTTCAACTAGAACTAGAGATCTCACCCAGTCCGCTGATCCCTCAATTTCTTGTATAACTTGTAATGCTTCCATCCTCGTCAACTCTGCCCTAACCACTTCATTGCCCTATATTCAGGGTACACCATGGAGGGCTGCACCCTGGGGACCCTAATGAGCACATGGAGTTTTGCTAATTTTCTAGGGGGGGGGGCGTTCAAAATCACGCTGCAAAGGAATGGGTGGGTGGGGGGATGGGGCTTCCCCTTCTGTTTACATCAGCAGGAAGGAATCGTGTGATCGTTAGTACCGGAGTATCTGTGATATTCCAGGACCTTCTGGGACTGAAGGTGTTATGTTTAATGGGAAGAGCAAAGGGCACATTTCGACATGGATGCACGACGGGCACGACCGGTCCGTTTGTCTGGATTGTATGTGTACCCGTCAGGCATCCAAGCGCAGCAACGAGGCGTGGGATTGCAAAACGAGTGTCTCATAGCTGGGCTCAGGGCAATCTGGCATAGAGAGGACCTGCTTTGCCAAATTGGGTTTCTGACAGGCAGCCAGGCCTGCATATCCGGAACGGTTTGTTTTATTATCTGAGGTTAGATCTGTTTCATGGAGAAGTTACTCTCTTCGCACATTTTCATGGATGCCAGAAATGATTCGATCTCTGATTGCAGACCAAAGGCACATGCAGGTGCAGCGGCCGCTATTCGAACATTTCACGGAGCCGTTTTTGTGTGCGCTGCTGTATTCCACGCGGCCAATCGCCCCAGGCACATGTGTTTATCGCGGTTGCTTTGTTTGAATTTCATGGATTCTGTATCGTATCCGTGGCAGAAAAGAATGAATTGTAATGAGGAGAGGGAGTGGCTCAGTGAGTAAAGACACTGACTGGCACTGAGTTTGAGCAGGGGAGCCTGGTTCAATTCTGGGTGTCGACTCCTTGTGACCTTGGGCAAGTCACTTTATCTCCCTGTGCCTCAGGCACCAACATCATAGATTGTAAGCTCTGCGGGGCAGGGACTTGTGCCTGCAAAATGTCTCTGTAAAGCGCTACATAAAACTAGCAGCGCTATACAAGAACATGTTATTATTATTATAATAATGTGTACAGTACTGTGCTACTGTGTCAATTTCAGGTGTTTAAAAACCAGAACACTAAAATGCCATTTTCTGCACTCGCGTCTTAAGGCGGGAACGTTGGAAGAAATCCCGCGCCGTGACATGGGTATTCCGAGGTATACACCGCGTGAAATGTCCTAATAACGGCCGCTGCATCGGTATCTTACCGATTTGTAATTAATTCAGTGACATGTTAGTCTAAGGTTTTTTTTTTACATGAAAGTAAAAAAAAAAACAAAGACTTTATTTTTACATGGGTGTGAAGCAAGAGCAGCCGAACCACGGTCATTTCAGCTCCGGAGATCACCTGGCTCCGAGGTACTAGGCATGGTGCTGCCGGTTACTTCTTTGTATTTAAATCCGCACGTCACGTGGGCCAATAGGGAGCTGCGACAATGCCACGGAATCCCTTTGACTCACGGAACATGGGAGATTCCTACGGAACTCCAACGCAGTTCAAATCTCTGCCTGCACTTTTCCCGATCCGGTGCAGCATTGTCAGCTGGCTGCAGGGTGGATGGGGGCTTGCAAATTCATCCATTACTTGCAACAGCCTTTGTGCCTCTGTAGATTGCTGCAGCATTTGCTCCATCTTCTGCTTCCAGCACTGAAAACAGCGCCGTGACTTCTCCTCCTTCTCGTTCAGCACTGCTGACACCATGTAATGACCTTTGTGGGATTATAAAGCAGAAAACGCATGCACATATCTCCACAGTAGGCTCCAAAGGCTGCATGTAAAGACTCAATTCACAACGCTGGAGTATACACGTGCTTAAGGCGTGCTACACATATAAAGCCCTGGCCAAGGGAATATTAAGCATCCCTGCACACCATAAAAGCGGATAGAAGACAATAGTACTTGCTGAGGTGGGGTCCGGTGTTGTCTGCAAAAAGACCCAAAACACACGGCTAACACCACAGACTGAAAGTGACTGGAAGGGGGTCACCTGCGGGTTGTTTTTATTTGATATATTTATTGTTTTCTTTTTATTTAACTAGATTCATGTTAGGTACCTGAACGCAGCGTAATAAAAATGATATATTGCAAAAAAATCTGCGTGGTTATTACTTTTCTCTGTTATTCTGAGAACTGGTTCTGGCCTCTCCAGTAGGATCTCCTCTTTGGGGGATCCAGTAGGTAAAGGACTGTACTTGATAGAGTCAGCTCTGGGTAGGGTTATTGCAGGACACACTTCAAGGTTACCCTAACAAAGAAACTAAACTGGGAGAGGCACCCTTGGCCCATTACAGGGGTCTTCAGAAATCTTTGTAGCTGTGCAGAGCTAAGTATAGGGACGAGTTTGAGTGAGAGGTCATAATGGTGTGTGCGAGCTGCTAGGGAGAAAGGATGGCACAGTAGGGTGTACTAGGTGATCGGATGGCATGGTTGGGTGTACTAGGTGATCGGATGGCATGGTAGGGTGTGCTAGGTGATCGGATGGCATGGTAGGGTGTGCTAGGTAATCGGATGGCATGGTAGGGTGTGCTAGGTAATCGGATGGCATGGTAGGGTGATAATAGGGTGTCACAGCAGTGACTTCTGTTCCCCTGTCTCCCTAGAGATCTAGCACCTCGGGACATCTCTGGCACTTCTGACCCTTTCGTCCGAATCTTCTGCAACAACCAGACCCTGGAGACATCAGTGAGTGCACTGCACCCTCCCCCCTGAGCCCCCCATATGTGTCTGTGACTTCCTCCTGCTAGCACCACACACGGTCTGATTCACTTCCCTCCCTGCCCCCGGGACTCCTGTATTTGTTGTGTAAATGTTAAATTTATTGAGTGTTTGCTAAACACAGGAGGCTGTTATGGGGGAGAGCAGAGCCAGAGGATTTGAAGGGAGTAACTCGTTTTACTAAAGGAACACATTATTCAGACAGCACCTACAACTCAGATGTGTCATAATTCCCTTGTGTCTGTGTCACCTTGTCACAAGCAGTGAAAGGAGCAACCCCCTTCTCCCTCTCTTTGCCACTGTATCATCCTGGAAAGGGACCGATTTAATGGATTTTGGGTCCCTTGTGTCTCTTTCTCACTATGTCACCCTTGATAGAGGAACAGACTCCATAGGCCATGGGTCTTGCTTGCCTCTGTGTCACCCTGCACTGCAAGGGACAGCCATTAAGGACCATTGGTGTGTTGTGTCTCTGTGTCACCTTACAGAGAAGAGACAGCCTCAACAGGTCCCAGATCCCTTGTGTAGGTGTCACTTTGTCACCCTGCAGTTGCAGAACATGTTTCATGCATTATCGGTCCCTTATGTCACTCTCGGTGGGTGATTAGCGTTGAGCCCTGTGTCCCTCTGCATTGGGAAGGATGGCTCTCCTGTCTCAGGGCTGCGTTGAGCCGTGTGCTTTCTCTTTTCAGGTGATTAAAAGGACGCGTTTCCCGCGCTGGAACGAGATGCTAGAGTTTGACCTGCGAGGGATCGAAGAAGCTGAGCCTGGGGACCAGTTGATCAGCATCGAGGTTTGGGACTGGGACATGGTTGGAAAGAACGACTTCCTGGGACGGGTGAGTGTCCGACTCTCCCCAACAAAATCCTATCATCTTTTATACCTTTCTCTCTTCCCTACTCTCTTCCCCATTTTCTCTCTCTCCCTATCATCTTCCACACCTGTCACTTATTTCTATCCTCCATCTTTCACTATATCTGATGCCTCTCTCTCCCCTCCCTCAGGTAGTGTCCTCCCATCTGTCCCCTCCCTCAGGTAGTGTCCTCCCATCTCTCCCCTCCCTCAGGCAGTGTCCCCCCGTCTCTCCCCTCAGGCAGTGTCCCGCCGTCTCTCCCCTCAGCCAGTGTCCCCCCATCTCTCCCCTCAGGCAGTGTCCCCCCATCTCTCCCCTCAGGCAGTGTCCTCCCATCTCTCCCCTCAGGCAGTCTCCCCCCATCTCTCCCCTCAGGTAGTGTCCTCCCTGTCTCTCCCCTCAGGCAGTGTCCTCCCGTCTCTCCCCTCAGGCAGTGTCCTCCCATCTCTCCCCTCAGGCAGTGTCCTCCCATCTCTCCCCTCAGGCAGTCTCCCCCCATCTCTCCCCTCAGGCAGTGTCCTCCCGTCTCTCCCCTCAGGTAGTGTCCTCCCGTCTCTCCCCTCAGGTAGTGTCCTCCCTGTCTCTCCCCTCAGGTAGTGTCCTCCCGTCTCTCCCCTCAGGCAGTGTCCTCCCTGTCTCTCCCCTCAGGCAGTGTCCTCCCTGTCTCTCCCCTCAGGTAGTGTCCCCCCTGTCTCTCCCCTCAGGTAGTGTCCTCCCGTCTCTCCCCTCAGGTAGTGTCCTCCCTGTCTCTCCCCTCAGGTAGTGTCCCCCCTGTCTCTCCCCTCAGGTAGTGTCCTCCCATCTCTCCCCTCAGGTAGTGTCCTCCCGTCTCTCCCCTCAGGCAGTGTCCTCCCGTCTCTCCCCTCAGGTAGTGTCCTCCCTGTCTCTCCCCTCAGGCAGTGTCCTCCCGTCTCTCCCCTCAGGCAGTGTCCTCCCCGTCTCTCCCCTCAGGCAGTGTCCTCCCTGTCTCTCCCCTCAGGTAGTGTCCTCCCGTCTCTCCCCTCAGGTAGTGTCCTCCCTGTCTCTCCCCTCAGGCAGTGTCCTCCCGTCTCTCCCCTCAGGCAGTGTCCTCCCGTCTCTCCCCTCAGGTAGTGTCCTCCCTGTCTCTCCCCTCAGGCAGTGTCCTCCCGTCTCTCCCCTCAGGCAGTGTCCTCCCGTCTCTCCCCTCAGGCAGTGTCCTCCCATCTCTCCCCTCAGGCAGTGTCCTCCCGTCTCTCCCCTCAGGCAGTGTCCTCCTGTCTCTCCCCTCAGGTAGTGTCCTCCCGTCTCTCCCCTCAGGCAGTGTCCCCCCATCTCTCCCCTCAGGTAGTGTCCTCCCTGTCTCTCCCCTCAGGTAGTGTCCTCCCGTCTCTCCCCTCAGGCAGTGTCCTCCCGTCTCTCCCCTCAGGTAGTGTCCTCCCTGTCTCTCCCCTCAGGTAGTGTCCTCCCTGTCTCTCCCCTCAGGCAGTGTCCTCCCGTCTCTCCCCTCAGGCAGTGTCCTCCCGTCTCTCCCCTCAGGTAGTGTCCTCCCTGTCTCTCCCCTCAGGCAGTGTCCTCCCTGTCTCTCCCCTCAGGCAGTGTCCTCCCGTCTCTCCCCTCAGGCAGTGTCCTCCCGTCTCTCCCCTCAGGCAGTGTCCTCCCGTCTCTCCCCTCAGGCAGTGTCCCCCCATCTCTCCCCTCAGGTAGTGTCCCCCCATCTCTCCCCTCAAGGTAGTGTCCTCCCTGTCTCTCCCCTCAGGCAGTGTCCTCCCGTCTCTCCCCTCAGGCAGTGTCCTCCCTGTCTCTCCCCTCAAGGTAGTGTCCTCCCTGTCTCTCCCCTCAGGCAGTGTCCTCCTGTCTCTCCCCTCAGGCAGTGTCCTCCCATCTCTCCCCTCAGGCAGTCTCCCCCCATCTCTCCCCTCAGGCAGTCTCCCCCCATCTCCCCTCAGGCAGTGTCCTCCCGTCTCTCCCCTAAGGCAGTGTCCTCCCTGTCTCTCCCCTCAGGTAGTGTCCTCCCGTCTCTCCCCTCAGGTAGTGTCCTCCCTGTCTCTCCCCTCAGGCAGTGTCCTCCCGTCTCTCCCCTCAGGTAGTGTCCTCCCGTCTCTCCCCTCAGGCAGTGTCCTCCCATCTCTCCCCTCAGGCAGTGTCCTCCCATCTCTCCCCTCAGGCAGTGTCCTCCCGTCTCTCCCCTCAAGGTAGTGTCCTCCCTGTCTCTCCCCTCAGGCAGTGTCCTCCCGTCTCTCCCCTCAGGCAGTGTCCTCCTGTCTCTCCCCTCAGGTAGTGTCCTCCCGTCTCTCCCCTCAGGCAGTGTCCCCCCGTCTCTCCCCTCAGGTAGTGTCCTCCCGTCTCTCCCCTCAGGTAGTGTCCTCCCATCTCTCCCCTCAGGCAGTGTCCTCCCTGTCTCTCCCCTCAGGTAGTGTCCTCCCTGTCTCTCCCCTCAGGTAGTGTCCTCCCGTCTCTCCCCTCAGGTAGTGTCCTCCCTGTCTCTCCCCTCAGGCAGTGTCCTCCCGTCTCTCCCCTCAGGCAGTGTCCTCCCGTCTCTCCCCTCAGGCAGTGTCCCCCCATCTCTCCCCTCAGGTAGTGTCCTCCCGTCTCTCCCCTCAGGCAGTGTCCTCCCTGTCTCTCCCCTCAAGGTAGTGTCCTCCCTGTCTCTCCCCTCAGGCATTGTCCTCCCTGTCTCTCCCCTCAGGTAGTGTCCTCCCGTCTCTCCCCTCAGGCAGTGTCCTCCTGTCTCTCCCCTCAGGCAGTGTCCTCCCATCTCTCCCCTCAGGCAGTGTCCTCCCATCTCTCCCCTCAGGCAGTCTCCCCCCATCTCTCCCCTCAGGCAGTCTCCCCCCATCTCCCCTCAGGTAGTGTCCTCCCTGTCTCTCCCCTCAGGTAGTGTCCTCCCGTCTCTCCCCTCAGGTAGTGTCCTCCCTGTCTCTCCCCTCAAGGTAGTGTCCTCCCTGTCTCTCCCCTCAGGCAGTGTCCTCCCTGTCTCTCCCCTCAGGCAGTGTCCTCCCGTCTCTCCCCTCAGGCAGTGTCCTCCCGTCTCTCCCCTCAGGCAGTGTCCTCCCGTCTCTCCCCTCAGGCAGTGTCCCCCCATCTCTCCCCTCAGGTAGTGTCCTCCCGTCTCTCCCCTCAGGCAGTGTCCTCCCTGTCTCTCCCCTCAAGGTAGTGTCCTCCCTGTCTCTCCCCTCAGGCAGTGTCCTCCCGTCTCTCCCCTCAGGCAGTGTCCTCCTGTCTCTCCCCTCAGGCAGTGTCCTCCCGTCTCTCCCCTCAGGCAGTGTCCTCCCATCTCTCCCCTCAGGCAGTCTCCCCCCATCTCTCCCCTCAGGCAGTGTCCTCCCATCTCTCCCCTCAGGCAGTGTCCTCCTGTCTCTCCCCTCAGGCAGTGTCCTCCCATCTCTCCCCTCAGGCAGTGTCCTCCCATCTCTCCCCTCAGGCAGTGTCCTCCCATCTCTCCCCTCAGGCAGTGTCCTCCTGTCTCTCCCCTCAGGCAGTGTCCTCCCATCTCTCCCCTCAGGCAGTGTCCTCCCATCTCTCCCCTCAGGCAGGCTCCCCCCATCTCCCCTCCTCAGGCAGTGTCCTCCCGTCTCTCCCCTCAGGCAGTGTCCTCCCTGTCTCTCCCCTCAGGCAGTGTCCTCCCTGTCTCTCCCCTCAAGGTAGTGTCCTCCCTGTCTCTCCCCTCAGGCAGTGTCCTCCCTGTCTCTCCCCTCAAGGTAGTGTCCCCCCATCTCTCCCCTCAGGCAGTGTCCTCCCTGTCTCTCCCCTCAGGCAGTGTCCTCCCTGTCTCTCCCCTCAGGCAGTGTCCTCCCTGTCTCTCCCCTCAGGTAGTGTCCTCCCTGTCTCTCCCCTCAAGGTAGTGTCCTCCCTGTCTCTCCCCTCAGGCAGTGTCCTTCCGTCTCTCCCCTCAAGGTAGTGTCCTCCCTGTCTCTCCCCTCAGGCAGTGTCCTCCCGTCTCTCCCCTCAGGCAGTTTCCTCCCTGTCTCTCCCCTCAGGTAGTGTCCTCCCTGTCTCTCCCCTCAGGTAGTGTCCTCCCGTCTCTCCCCTCAGGCAGTGTCCTCCCGTCTCTCCCCTTAGGCAGTGTCCTCCCATCTCTCCCCTCAGGCAGTGTCCTCCCATCTCTCCCCTCAGGCAGTGTCCTCCCATCTCTCCCCTCAGGCAGTGTCCTCCTGTCTCTCCCCTCAGGCAGTGTCCTCCCATCTCTCCCCTCAGGCAGTGTCCTCCCATCTCTCCCCTCAGGCAGGCTCCCCCCATCTCCCCTCCTCAGGCAGTGTCCTCCCGTCTCTCCCCTCAGGCAGTGTCCTCCCTGTCTCTCCCCTCAGGCAGTGTCCTCCCTGTCTCTCCCCTCAAGGTAGTGTCCTCCCTGTCTCTCCCCTCAGGCAGTGTCCTCCCTGTCTCTCCCCTCAAGGTAGTGTCCCCCCATCTCTCCCCTCAGGCAGTGTCCTCCCTGTCTCTCCCCTCAGGCAGTGTCCTCCCTGTCTCTCCCCTCAGGCAGTGTCCTCCCTGTCTCTCCCCTCAGGTAGTGTCCTCCCTGTCTCTCCCCTCAAGGTAGTGTCCTCCCTGTCTCTCCCCTCAGGCAGTGTCCTTCCGTCTCTCCCCTCAAGGTAGTGTCCTCCCTGTCTCTCCCCTCAGGCAGTGTCCTCCCGTCTCTCCCCTCAGGCAGTTTCCTCCCTGTCTCTCCCCTCAGGTAGTGTCCTCCCTGTCTCTCCCCTCAGGTAGTGTCCTCCCGTCTCTCCCCTCAGGCAGTGTCCTCCCGTCTCTCCCCTTAGGCAGTGTCCTCCTGTCTCTCCCCTCCGGTAGTGTCCTCCCTGTCTCTCTCCTCCCCTCAGGTGGTGTCCTCCCGTCTCTCCCCTCACACAATCTCCTCCTGTCTCTCCCCTCCCTCACAGTGTCCTCCCGTCTCTCCCCTCCCTCACACCGTGTCCTCCTGTCTCTCCCCTCCCTCACAGTGTCCTCCCGTCTCTCCCTTCCCTCACGCAGTGTCCCCCATCTCTCATCCTACATCTCTCCTCCCCTTTAGGTGTGGTTCCCCCTGGACCTCTTGCACAGAAGTCCCGCTGTGACCGGCTGGTTCCGTCTCCTGCCCTTTGGGAACACGGAGGAGGAGAGCGGGTAAAAATCACTAAGACACTGGTTGTGTGTATGTGACATTGTGCATGAGAAATCGCTGTGTGACATCACTGTATGCGTGACATCGCTGCGTGTACATCAGTCGTCATTGCGTGTGTGTGTGATATCACTGCACGTATATGTGCATTCTGTGTGTTCCGTACGTGTAGGTGACTCTGTGTGTAACACTGTGATTCTGTCTCTCAGAGGCATGCTGGGGTCCCTGCGTGTCAAGGTGAGCTTGTCAGAGGAGAGGATTCTGCCCTCAGTTTATTATCAAACCCTCATCCAACTCCTTGTGGAATCTGTTCAATCCCCTGACCAGGTACGATCCTGAGATGTGGAAGTGTGTGTGTTTGTATGTAGGGGGTGGTCTCTGTTTGTGTGTGTAAGGGGTGGTACTTTTTTTGTAGGGTGTGGTCTGTGTGTGTGTGGGCGGGCAGGCTGGGGTCTGTGGGTGTGCGTGTGTTTGGGCGGGCAGGCGGGGGTCTGTGGGTGCGTGGGTGTGTGTGGGCAGGGGTCTGTGGGTGTGTGTGTGGGCAGGGGTCTGTGGGTGGGTGGGTGGGTGTGTGTGGGTGTGTGTGGGCGGGGGTCTGTTGGCGGGGGTCTGTGGGTGTGTGTGTGTGTGTGGGCGGGGGTCTGTGGGTGTGTGTGGGCAGGGGTCTGTGTGTGTGCGGGCAGGGGTCTGTGTGTGTGTGTGTGGGCGTGGGTCTGTGGGTGTGTGTAGGCAGTGGTTTGCGTGTGTGGGCGGGCAGGCGTGGGTGTGTGTGTGTGTGTGGGCAGGGGTCTGTGTGTGTGTGTGTGTGTGTGTGTGTGGGCGGGGGTCTGTGGGTGTGTGTAGGCAGTGGTTTGCGTGTGTGGGCGGGCAGGCGTGGGTGTTTGGGTGTGTGTGGGGAGGGGTCTGTGGGTGTGTGTGGGCAGGGGTCTGTTGTGGGTGTGTGTGCGGGGGTCTGTGGGTGTGTGTGTGGGCGGGGGTCTGTGGGTGTGTGTGGGCAGGGGTCTGTGTGTGTGTGTGTGTGTGTGGGGGGCGGGGGTCTGTGGGGGTGTGTGTGTGGGCAAGGGTCTGTGTGTGTGTGTGTGTGTGTGTGTGGGCAGGGGTCTGTGGGTGTGTGTGTGTGGGCGGGGGTCTGTGGGTGTGTGTGTGTGGGCGGGGGTCTGTGGGGGTGTGTGTGTGGGCAGGGGTCTGTGTGTGTGTATGTGTGTGTGTGGGCGGGGGTCTGTGGGTGTGTGTAGGCAGTGGTTTGCGTGTGTGTAGGACTGAGCTCTTCAACTAGTTCAACTAAGGGGCCGGCTCAGAAAACGTTTAGGGGTAGAAGGGCCACGAGTCTGTTATAAGGTTATTTTAGATACATTTAAAGACTTGAAAATTATTATATTTCAACATTTTGTAACCATAAATAACAACTATAGAACAGGAAAACCCGGGCGCTACCTATAATTGAATGTAAGATATGGGTGTAAATAAAAACCTTGATAGTGGGCAAGGTCTCCCTCTATTTCTTTTCCTCCTGTGGCTCTAACGACCCCAAAGGAGGACCTACCCAGGATCCTTCAAAGTAAAGGAGACAAGAGAAAGGGATGGGGGAGCACTGGTGGAATATGAGAGTAAGGTACAATTTGGTTCAGGTGTGTGGAACTCTGAAACATTCAAAGTGGATGTCTTAAATCTAAAATAGTTTTAAACACTCACACGGCCTTGTGCAAATGCTTGCGCATCAAGGTATCTTTTACGTCCTCACTTCTGGATTCGATCTCTGCTTCTCGTCTGGGCTTTTTCTTTCTTCCTTCTTTAATGTGATGTCACCTTCTTTGTCTTGTGGGTTCAATCTCCGCCTATCGTCTGTGCTTTTCCTCTCCTTACGGCCAAGTGTGAGTGCACACTAGGAATGGTATCTTTAAAATGGTTCCTTCTATCGTCCCTAGATAGGGAATGGTGGCAGCCTCCGATGTAGCTTTCTCTCTCCCAGAATGATCAAAAAGGTTATAAGCCTCGGGAGTCAAGGCTAAACGACTTTATTGTGAAATAAATAAATAAAATGAACAACAAACACGCCGCTTACTCAACTAGTGAGCTGCGGTGTGGGGTGAAATAAAATAAAAGGCCAGTCTCTGGGGGATGTTTAGCAGGTTAGCGGGGTGCTGCAGAAGGACTCTCCCCGCGTCCGGATAGAGCTCTGCACTCCTCGTGTCCTACTCCCGACGGTGGCCGCAACAGGTCAAAAGAAATGGGGGATTTCGAGCAACGCGTTTCGCCCTATGGGCTTCCTCAGGCTCCGTAGTTAGAATGGATCCGGCTCGCTGCTCCTCCTTTATATACTGCGGCCGTCCAGACTACTACACCCCCCCTCAGTCAAAACGTCTAAAAACAGCTGGTCTAAATGAGTAATTAGACATGCAGTGTGTATGATTCAGCCTTATTTTTAAATGTCCTTCGAAAGGTGTTTCGTGACGTCACAGGTGTCCCAACTCGGCGCATAAAAACTGGGTTCTTCCTTAAGAATGGTGTGTTGAATGATCAAAATCGAAGGATTGGAGGTTCTGGATAGCGGACATACGATAAGATGCGGTGTTCCTGGGCGGTGCGGCGCAGTGAGGCGGGATACGGAGACAGAGCGGCTGCTGGTGACGGGAGCTGGGTGCACACGTGTTTATTTTATTTCACCCCACACCGCAGCTCACTAGTTGAGTAAGCGGCGTGTTTGTTGTTCATTTTATTTATTTATTTCACAATAAAGTCGTTTAGCCTTGACTCCCGAGGCTTATAACCTTTTTGATCATTCTGGGAGAGAGAAAGCTACATCGGAGGCTGCCACCATTCCCTATCTAGGGACGATAGAAGGAACCATTTTAAAGATACCATTCCTAGTGTGCACTCACACTTGGCCGTAAGGAGAGGAAAAGCACAGACGATAGGCGGAGATTGAACCCACAAGACAAAGAAGGGGACATCACATTAAAGAAGGAAGAAAGAAAAAGCCCAGACGAGAAGCAGAGATCGAATCCAGAAGTGAGGACGTAAAAGATACCTTGATGCGCAAGCATTTGCACAAGGCCGTGTGAGGGTTTAAAACTATTTTAGATTTAAGACATCCACTTTGAATGTTTCAGAGTTCCACACACCTGAACCAAATTGTACCTTACTCTCATACTCCACCAGTGCTCCCCCATCCCTTTCTCTTGTCTCCATAAATAACAACTGCCTGCAGGGGTGGTCTCTGTGTGTGTGTTTAGGGGTTCCTCTGTCTGTGGGGCTATGGGGGATGTAGAAGGTGGTCGGTGTATAGAGGGGAGCGTGTGTGTGTGTGTGTGTGTGTGTGTGTGTGTGTGTGTAGGGGATGAGGGGGTCTTTGCTGTAGGAGGCAGTTTAACCATACACGTGTGTACGGGGGTGGTCTGCGTGTATATAGGTGTGTGAATCTCGGTGTGCTGGTCTATATGAGGATCTGTGGCGGTACAGGTGTATGTGACCGGTCCTTGCTGCACCTCTCCTCAGGGTGATGGCAGTCTGCTGGCTCTGCTGGAGGAGATGTGCTGCACGGAGAGCCGGCAGGAGGTAGCCGTGAAACTGGTGAAGATTTTCCTAGGGCAGGGGCTGGCCGTTACCTTCCTGGATAAACTCAACATGCGAGAGGTGAACCGGACTGGTGAGAACATCCCCACCCTGTTCCTTCCCTTTTCCAACTGGCATCCTCCAGATAATCCGCTCTCCAGCTGTAAACCTTCTTATCACATCTCCCCCCCCCCCCAATCTGTAGAACCTCAATCTCTGCTCTGTGACCCCACACATCAGATCCTTCTGAGTCCCTCTTAGAAAATATCACTCTCCTCTCCCAATGCCCCTACCTGGCAGCTCTATATAAGAGTAATGTTCTGGATTCAGTGTGTGAATGCTCCCAGGTGCCTCAGTCCACATTTCCCTCTGTGTGTTGGGATAGATGATGGTTAAGAGATGCTCCTGCTCTGGATTATTCCAGGTGACCCAAACACACTTTTCCGATCAAACTCCCTTGCTTCCAAATCCATGGAGCAGTATATGAAGGTAAGAACGGCTCCTGTCTCAGGTAAGGGGTCATTATAAGTGGGGACCTCCTAACTCGCACCCTATCCCTTCTCTCTCCACTGCCCCCATCCTGTCATTTCTCTCTCCTTCCAGTCTCTCTCACCCCCTTTCCCACCCTCCCTCCAATCACCTTTCTTTCCTGTTTTCCCCTCTCCTCTATCGCTCCGTTTTCTCTCTCTCCTTTGCCCCAATCACTCTCGCTCTCTTTGAAGTTTTCCCCAATATCTGCCCCTCTATTTCCTTGCTGATCACAACTTTAACTGTCTCTCTTTTGTTTGACCCAGATCTCTCCCCTCTCCCTTGTCCATCTCTTGTGCTCTCTCCCTCTCTTCCTCCCCCATCTACTCTCCCTCTTTCTCCCTCTCCCCTCCTTTTCTTTCCTGACCCCACTTTTCTCCCTCCTCCTCCACTGTCCCACCGACTCCGTCTCCCCTCTCCCCAATCAGATTGTGGGGATGCCGTTCCTACATGAGGTTCTGCGGCCCGTCATTAGCAGGATCTTCGAGGAGAAGAGATATGTGGAGCTCGACCCTTGCAAGATCGACCTGAACCGCAGCAGGTGAGATGCCCGCCTCCCTAGACGGGTGGCATTAACTGAGCGATGCTGCCAGTCTGCAGCAGGATGGTGCCAACGCGACCGTCTCTCTCTCTCTCTGCCAGCAGGCGCATCTCCTTCAAGGGCTCCGTGTCGGAGCAGCAGGTGCGGGAGAGCAGCCTGGAGTCTCTGAGGGGCTACCTGGGTGACATCATGGATGCCATCCTGGGATCAGTGGAGCAATGCCCGCCGGGCATGCGCCTCTGCTTCAAACAGCTGCACAAGCGGGTGGAGGAGAACTTCCCCGGGCCGGCTGAACAGGTGCAGACAAAACGCATCATCACCCAGGGTATTTCGGGCAAACCCCTTCAGCGCTTGCCACTGGGCCTCTCCAGCACTGGAGGGGTTAACCCGCTCACCGCCAGATGGGCCTGCAACACATGGTGGAGCCCGTTTTGGCAGCCAAAGGGTTAAGGCAAAGCCTCGTAAAAAAAAAAAAAAGGCACCGGGGGTGGGTGGTAGTCACCATTTTTTGTTGCCCTCCAAAAATATTTCCTGCATGTCACCTGGGCCCCTCAGGATGTAAAGTACGCGGCGATCAGTGGCTTCCTCTTCCTGCGGTTCTTCGCTCCTGCCATCCTCACCCCCAAACTGTTCCACCTGCGAGAGCAACATGCTGATCCCCGCACCGCACGTACCTTGCTGCTGCTCGCGAAGGTACATCCTGCGCCCCACCTTTCACCACTGGGCAGGCTGGGCATGGTCACTGGTTGCACTGCATGCTGGTCTCTCTGTGCATGGTCACTGGTTACACTGCATGCTGGTCTCAGAGCATGGTCACTGGTTGCACTGCATGCTGGTCTCTGTGCATGGTCACTGGTTGCAGTGCATGCTGGTCTCTGTGCATGGTCACTGGTTGCACTGCATGCTGGTATCTGTGCATGGTCACTGGTTGCAGTGCATGCTGGTCTCTGTGCATTGTCACTGGTTGCACTGCATGCTGGTCTCTGTGAATGATCACTGGTTGCACTGCATGCTGGTCTCTGTGCATGGTCACTGGTTGCACTGCATGCTGGTCTCTGTGCATGGTCACTGGTTGCACTGCATGCTGGTCTCTGTGCATGGTCACTGGTTGCACTGCATGCTGGTCTCTGTGCATGTTCACTGGTTGCAGTGCATGCTGGTCTCTGTGCATGGTCACTGGTTGCACTGCATGCTGGTCTCTGTGCATGGTCACTGGTTGCACTGCATGCTGGTCTCTGTGCATGGTCACTGGTTGCACTGCATGCTGGTCTCTGTGCATGGTCACTGGTTGCACTGCATGCTGGTCTCTGTGCATGGTCACTGGTTGCACTGCATGCTGGTCTCTGTGCATGGTCACTGGTTGCAGTGCATGCTGGTCTCTGTGCATGGTCACTGGTTGCACTGCATGCTGGTCTCTGTGCATGGTCACTGGTTGCACTGCATGCTGGTCTCTGTGCATGGTCACTGGTTGCAGTGCATGCTGGTCTCTGTGCATGGTCACTGGTTGCACTGCATGCTGGTCTCTGTGCATGGTCACTGGTTGCAGTGCATGCTGGTCTCTGTGCATGGTCACTGGTTGCACTGCATGCTGGTCTCTGTGCATGGTCACTGGTTGCACTGCATGCTGGTCTCTGTGCATGGTCACTGGTTGCAGTGCATGCTGGTCTCTGTGCATTGTCACTGGTTGCACTGCATGCTGGTCTCTGTGAATGGTCCCTGGTTGCACTGCATGCTGGTCTCTGTGCATAGTCACTGGTTGCAGTACCTGGTGATTGCTGTTTTCCTGCCAGTTATGCATGATCAGTATTAACAGTGCATGCTGTTTCTTGTAGCCTTTCATTTCTATAGATTGTCAATGTTTGCAGTGCATGCTGGTCCCTGTTGTCCTGGCCTATTTGCATGGTCACTTGTTGCAGTGCATGATGGTCCCTTTAGTCCTGACTCCCGTCTGTCCCCTTGCCTCAGGCTGTTCAGAGTATTGGTAACCTGGGCCAGCAGTTGGGCTACGGGAAGGAGCAGTGGATGGCCCCGCTGCACCCGTTCATCCAGCAGAGCGTGGGCCGTGTGCGGGATTTCCTGGACAGACTCATAGACATGGAGAGTGAGGCGGGTGAGTGAGAGGAGGAGCGGCCCTAACTCCTCCGGTATAATCCTGCAGTATCGCGGAGCAGAGTAAAGGGCTGTTACAGAACATGGGGGACACCGGCGGGGGGCAGTGATCAGTGTAGTAATGGGATGTTTTAGCTAACCCCTCTTTTTATTCCCTTTTCACATTCCTTCTCTCTCAGACTCACTCAGCACATGTCCCTCCCTGTCTCTCTTCCCATGTCTTTGTCACAGTCTCTTTCACACACACTGTCACTACCTGTCACTTTCTATCCCTCTCCTTCTGTAGTACTCACTTTGCCTCTCTTTCATATTCTCTACCTGTCTGTCTCACTCTCATATTCTCCCTCTATCTGTCACTCTCATTTTCTCCCCTTCTCTGTCTCACTCTCACATTCTCCCATTCTCCCTCTGTCTGTCACTCTCACATTCTCCCTCTGTCTGTCACTCACATTCTCCCTCTATCTGTCACTCTCATTTTCTCCCCTTCTCTGTCTCACTCTCACATTCTCCCATTCTCCCTCTGTCTGTCACTCTCACATTGTCCCTCTGTCTGTCACTCTCACATTCTCCCTCTGTCTGTCACTCTCACATTCTCCCTCTGTCTGTCACTCTCACATTCTCCCTCTGTCTGTCACTCTCACATTCTCCCTATGTCTGTCACTCGCACATTCTCCCTCTCTCTGTCTCACTCGCATATTCTCCCTCTCTGTCTCACTCGCACATTCTGCCTCTCTCTGTCACTCTTCTATTCTCTTTGTCACGCTCTCTCCATCACATTCTCTCTAACTCTCCATCAACCCCTCTCCCTCTCTTTCCCGCTCTGTGTCATTCTTCCATCCATCTCTCTCTCTCTTCCCCCTCTCTCACTCTCTCCCTCACTGTCTTAGTCACTTCTCTCTCTCTCTCTCCATCACACTCTCTTTGTCACCTCTCTCTTGCCTCGGTGACACATGACATTTAAATGGTACTCAGATGAGTGGCTGTTGCTTGGATACGGGATGCTGCTTTTCACCTGTGCTTTGCATGTGTTGGTTTAACCCCTTGTCTTCCCCAGGCAGCTACGTGCTGCCTCCTATACGTGTCAAATTGTTATATCCAAATGAAAGGGTTCAAAGCAGCACCCCCACAACATTCATGAGAAGGGAGATGGTGTTTGAAGGGTAGTAAATATTAATCTCATCCCTGCCATACAGGCCTGCAACACATTGCAATAGGGTTACATGTCCATCGTGACTAATATTTGATGTATATAACCCTCCCCCACTGTTCCTTTCTAATCTTTTCCTCTCCATCCCACCCCTCATATTTCCTCTCTCTCCTCTCCTCCCTTCCTTTCGATCTGTTCTCTCACTTTCTTCCCGTTCTTTTTTGATTCTTTCTCCTATCGCTATTTCTTCCCCCCTTTCACTCTTCCCTCTTTCTCCCTATCCTTATCTCTCTCATTCCCTCTCCCTCATCTTTTCTCTCCCTCTCTGTCTTCCTATCTGTCTCCCTCTTTCTCTCCCCCTCTCACTTCTTTCCTCTCTCCCATCTTCTCTCCTTATCTCTCTCATTCCCCCCCACTCTGTCTTCCTATCTGTCTCTCCCCTTTCTCCCTGTCCTTATCTCTCTCATTCCCTCCCCCACTCTGTCTACCTATCTGTCTCTCTCTTTCTCTCCCTCTCTCTTCCTTTTGTCTCTCCCCTCTTTCTCCTTATCTCTCTCATTTCCACTCCCTCATCCTCCCTGTCTTCCTATCTGTCTCTCTCTTTCTCTCCCCCTCTCTCTCTCGCTTTCTTCCTATCCCCCTCTCTTTCCCACCCCCACTTTCTCTCGCTACCCCCTCTCTCAATCTCTTTGTTTTTTGTCTCCTTTTCCCCCTCACCCCATCTCTCTCTCCCTCTCCTCTCTCTCAGAGTGTGGTCAGCTGTCCCGGACGCCCTTTCACCCTTCGATCACTATAAAGGAGGGTTTCCTGCACAAGCGGAAGGCGGAGGCTGTCAACCTGGTGACGCGTTTCACCTTCAAGAAGAGATACTTCTGGCTCAGCAGTCAGACTCTGTCCTACTCCAAGTCCCCAGACTGGCAGGTGAGTGAAGCTAGAGGTGTCTGGTCTTAGAGGTTATGGGTCCTGACCTTCTCCTGTGTCTTTAAGCTGTAAGGTCCTAGAGGTGAGAAGTCATGGGAAACTGGACTGTGCAGTCATACGGGATCCATATTCCTGGTCTGTGCAGTTCTAGAGGTGAAAGGTCAGGGGTACAGGGACTGTCTAGTCTTAGAGATAACAGGATCTCTCCCTCTTTTATAGGTTCGCTCCTCTATCCCTGTGCATCGTATCTGTGCAGTGGAGCGGGTGGATGAGAACGCCTTCCAGCACCCAACCATGATGCAGATCATCAGCCAGGACAGTGAGGCACAGGGACACATCATGTATATGCAGTGCAAGGTGAGGGGCACAGGGATACACCATGTATATGCAGTGCAAGGTGAGGGGCACAGGGATACACCATGTATATGCAGTGCAAGGTGAGGGGCACAGGGATACACCATGTATATGCCGTGTAAAGTGAGGGGCAGAGGGACACATCATACATACAGTATACAGTGCTGTGCATATACCATTCTTGTACATTCTGTACATGTGACATTCTCGTGTGTGTGTGTGTGTGTGTGTGTGTGTATGTATATATATATATATATATATATATATATATACATATATATATATATATATACATTATATATTCATTCTTGCACATATGACATTCAAAAGAGAATTGAACCCACTCTACCTACTAGAACAGAGAGGTGCAAAAAGGGCAAATGACTAAACAATGGAAGAAAAAACCCCAGATGTAGCAGAGACACTGCCGTCTGGATAAGTCCCTAAAAATGCACTCTATGTCTGGAAGGGGAGTAGTACCTGAATCAGCCGCGGACGTGCAGTAAGAAGCAAAGTACTGGTCCTACATATGACATTCTCCTGTGTGTGTGTGTGTGTACATATATATATATATATATATATATACACATACATACATACATATACACACACACACACACACACACACACACATACACACACACACACACACACACACACACACACACACACACACACACACACACACACACACACACACACACACACACACACACACACACACACACACACACACACACACTACAGCAGGCAGTAATGTGTATATACCATTCTTGGTGTATTCTGCTCCCTACACAGAATGTGAATGAGTTGAATCAGTGGCTCTCCGCCCTGCGGAAGGTCAGTCTGTGTAACCAGCGCCTGCTGCCCACCTATCACCCTGGGGCGTATCGCAGCGCACACTGGACCTGCTGCCTGCAGCCTGACCGTGCAGGTAACACCCCCCAATACACAGGGAGCCTCTCTCTTTACACAGTACTGTCACCCTTGCTCACCCTGTGTCCCTCTCTCTCCCTCTCTCTCAGTGCGGGGGTGCAGTCGGACTCACTTGGCGGTGACACTGGGGGACTGGAGTGACCCCCTGGACCCTGATGCGGAGGCTCAGGTTCTGTATCGACACCTGCTGCTGGCAAAGGACCTGCTTAGGTCTGCTTGTGACTCTCCGTGCCCTGCGTGTGACTCCTGTGTACCCCGAGTGTGACTACCTGCATGTGACTCCCTGCTCTGTGTGTTCTGGTCACTGTGGACGACCCTTGACCTCTCCTTTCTTCCTGCGCAGAAATAAGTCCCTGCTGGGCATAGAGGGCGGAGTCCCAAGGAAGCCAGAGGTCACAGGTCACTGCGAGAAGCCATTTGAGGGTATGACGACATAACCCTAGGTTCCCTGTATGTTGCTGCCCCTTGGCACAGTGCGGGTTTGCCTTCGGGCAGTATTACCTCTCTCTATCTTTCTCACAGGGGCTCTGGTGTCATCCTCCGAGAGACGTCTGTTGTCGGTCATTGAGGATCTAGAGAGGGCTCACCAAGCCTTCGAGAGGAGGGAGCGGGAGGAGGCGCCCAATCACAGCCACTGCGCCTAGAACCAGCCAATCTGAGGCAGCCTGCCCCCTCTCCCAGAATGCTCTCTGATGATGGGGGAACAGGACCGCCATGTGTTACTCAGATTTTGTATTTTTTGAAGAGTTCTGGGGCCAATGCAAGATGATGTAACTGTGTTACCCCCCCATCCCCAAATAAAAACCATGCTGAGGGGTCCCCAGCCTGGTTTTGTTTTGCTTCTCTTTGTCTCCTGTGTCCCTCCACACTCTTACACTATTCCTGCACAACTCAGTACTCTTACACTGCTCCCCCCCAATACTCAGCGCTCTTACACTGCTCCCCACAATTCTTAGCACTCTAACACTGCTCCCCCAATACTCAGCGCTCTTACACTGCACCCCCAATACTCAACACTCTTACACTGCTCCCCCAATACTCAACGCTCTTACAATGCTCTCCCCAATACTCGGCGCTCTTACACTGCTCCCCCCCAATACTCAGTGCTCTTACACTGCTCCCCCAATACTCAGCGCTCTTACACTGCTCCCCCAATACTCAGTGCTCTTACACTGCTCCCCCAATACTCAACACTCTTACACTGCTCCCCAATACTTGGTGCTCTTACACTGCTCCCCCAATACTCAGCACTCATACTGCTCCCCCAATACTCGGCGCTCTTACACTGCTCCCCCAATACTCAGGACTCTTACACTGCTCCCCCAATACTCAGTGCTCTTACACTGCTCCCCCAATACTCAGTGCTCTTACACTGCTCCCCCAATATTCAGCGCTCTTACACTGCTCCCCCAATACTCAACACTCTTACACTGCTCCCCCAATACTCGGCGCTCTTACACTGCTCCCCCAATACTCAGCACTCTTATACTGCTCCCCCAATACTCGGCGCTCTTACACTGCTCCCCCAATACTCAGGACTCTTACACTGCTCCCCCAATACTCAGTGCTCTTACACTGCTCCCCCAATACTCAGTGCTCTTAAACTGCTCCCCCAATACTCGGCGCTCTTACACTGCTCCCCCAATATTCAGCGCTCTTACACTGCTCCCCCAATACTCAGTGCTCTTACACTGCTCCCCCAATACTCGGCGCTCTTACACTGCTCCTGCAATACTCAGTGCTCTTGTACTTATCCCCCAATACTCGGCGCTCTTAGACTGCTCCCCCAATACACTGATCCCCAAGCATATTCAGCACTCCTTTACTGCTCCTCCTGTCTGCAGTGCTCGTACACTCCTCCCCACACAGTGCTCGTACACTCCTCCCCACGCACACAGTGCTCGTACACTGCTCCCCACGCACACACAGTGCTCCTACACTACTCCCCACACACACAGGGCTCGTACACTGCTCCCCACACACACAGGGCTCGTACACTGCTCCCCATACACGCAGCGCTCCCACACTGCTCCCCACACACACAGGGCTCGTACACTGCTCCCCACACACACAGTGCTCGTACACTGCTCCCCATACACGCAGCGCTCCCACACTACTCCCCACGCACACACAGTGCTCCTACACTGCTCCCCATACACGCAGCGCTCGTACACTACTCCCCATACACACAGTGCTCCTACACTGCTCCCCACACACACGCAGGGCTCGTACACTGCTCCCCATACACACAGTGCTCGTACACTGCTCCCCATACACACAGTGCTCCTACACTGCTCCCCACACACGCAGGGCTCGTACACTGCTCCCCATACACGCAGTGCTCCTACACTGCTCCCCATACACACAGTGCTCCTACACTACTCCCCACACACACAGTGCTCGTACACTGCTCCCCACACACACAGTGCTCGTACACTGCTCCCCATACACGCAGCGCTCCCACACTGCTCCCCACACACACAGGGCTCGTACACTGCTCCCCATACACACAGTGCTCGTACACTGCTCCCCATACACACAGTGCTCCTACACTGCTCCCCACACACACAGGGCTCGTACACTGCTCCCCATACACACAGTGCTCGTACACTGCTCCCCATACACACAGTGCTCCTACACTGCTCCCCACACACACGCAGGGCTCCTACACTGCTCCCCACGCACACGCAGGGCTCCTACACTGCTCCCCACACACACACAGTGCTCGTACACTGCTCCCCACACACACAGTGCTCGTACACTGCTCCCCACACACACAGTGCTCCCACACTACTCCCCCCACACACACAGGGCTCCTACACTGCTCCCCACGCACACACAGGGCTCCTACACTGCTCCCCACGCACACACAGGGCTCCTACACTGCTCCCCACGCACACGCAGGGCTCCTACACTGCTCCCCACACACGCAGCGCTCCCACACTACTCCCCACACACACACAGGGCTCCTACACTGCTCCCCACACACACACAGTGCTCGTACACTGCTCCCCACGCACACGCAGCGCTCCCACACTACTCCCCACACACACACAGGGCTCCTACACTGCTCCCCACGCACACGCAGGGCTCCTACACTGCTCCCCACACACACACAGTGCTCGTACACTGCTCCCCATACACGCAGCGCTCCCACACTACTCCCCACGCACACGCAGTGCTCATACACTGCTCCCCATACACACAGTGCTCGTACACTCCTCCCCACACACACAGTGCTCGTACACTGCTCCCCATACACGCAGCGCTCCCACACTACTCCCCACGCACACACAGTGCTCCTACACTGCTCCCCACACACGCAGGGCTCGTACACTGCTCCCCATACACGCAGCGCTCGTACACTACTCCCCATACACACAGTGCTCCTACACTGCTCCCCACACACACGCAGGGCTCGTACACTGCTCCCCATACACACAGTGCTCCTACACTGCTCCCCATACACACAGTGCTCCTACACTGCTCCCCACACACGCAGGGCTCGTACACTGCTCCCCATACACGCAGCGCTCGTACACTACTCCCCATACACACAGTGCTCCTACACTGCTCCCCACACACACGCAGGGCTCGTACACTGCTCCCCATACACACAGTGCTCGTACACTCCTCCCCACACACACAGTGCTCCTACACTACTCCCCACACACACAGTGCTCGTACACTGCTCCCCACGCACACGCAGCGCTCCCACACTGCTCCCCACACACACAGGGCTCCTACACTACTCCCCACACACACAGTGCTCCCACACTACTCCCCACGCACACACAGTGCTCCTACACTGCTCCCCACACACGCAGGGCTCGTACACTGCTCCCCATACACGCAGCGCTCGTACACTACTCCCCATACACACAGTGCTCCTACACTGCTCCCCACACACACGCAGGGCTCGTACACTGCTCCCCATACACACAGTGCTCGTACACTGCTCCCCATACACACAGTGCTCCTACACTGCTCCCCACACACGCAGGGCTCGTACACTGCTCCCCATACACGCAGCGCTCGTACACTGCTCCCCATACACACAGTGCTCCTACACTACTCCCCATACACACAGTGCTCCTACACTGCTCCCCACACACACACAGTGCTCCTACACTACTCCCCACACACACAGTGCTCGTACACTGCTCCCCACGCACACGCAGCGCTCCCACACTGCTCCCCACACACACAGGGCTCCTACACTGCTCCCCACACACACAGTGCTCCCACACTACTCCCCACACACACAGGGCTCGTACACTGCTCCCCATACACACAGTGCTCCTACACTGCTCCCCACACACACGCAGGGCTCCTACACTGCTCCCCACGCACACGCAGGGCTCCTACACTGCTCCCCACACACACACAGTGCTCGTACACTGCTCCCCACACACACAGTGCTCGTACACTGCTCCCCATACACACAGTGCTCGTACACTACTCCCCACACACACAGTGCTCCCACACTACTCCCCACACACACAGTGCTCGTACACTGCTCCCCATACACACAGTGCTCCCACACTACTCCCCACACACACACAGGGCTCCTACACTGCTCCCCACGCACACACAGGGCTCCTACACTGCTCCCCACGCACACACAGGGCTCCTACACTGCTCCCCACGCACACACAGGGCTCCTACACTGCTCCCCACGCACACACAGGGCTCCTACACTGCTCCCCACGCACACACAGGGCTCCTACACTGCTCCCCACGCACACACAGGGCTCCTACACTGCTCCCCACGCACACACAGGGCTCCTACACTGCTCCCCACGCACACACAGGGCTCCTACACTACTCCCCACGCACACACAGGGCTCCTACACTGCTCCCCACACACACACAGTGCTCGTACACTGCTCCCCACGCACACGCAGCGCTCCCACACTACTCCCCACACACACACAGGGCTCCTACACTGCTCCCCACGCACACGCAGGGCTCCTACACTGCTCCCCACACACGCAGCGCTCCCACACTACTCCCCACGCACACGCAGTGCTCCTACACTGCTCCCCACACACACACAGGGCTCCTACACTACTCTCCACGCACACGCAGTGCTCCTACACTGCTCCCCATACACACAGTGCTCGTACACTGCTCCCCATACACGCAGTGCTCGTACACTGCTCCCCATACACACAGTGCTCCTACACTGCTCCCCATACACACAGTGCTCGTACACTGCTCCCCACACACACACAGTGCTCCTACACTCCTCCCCACACACACAGTGCTCGTACACTGCTCCCCACACACACAGTGCTCGTACACTGCTCCCCACACACACAGTGCTCGTACACTGCTCCCCACGCACACGCAGCGCTCCTACACTGCTCCCCACACACACAGTGCTCGTACACTCCTCCCCACACACACAGTGCTCGTACACTCCTCCCCACACACACAGTGCTCGTACACTGCTCCCCACACACACAGTGCTCGTACACTGCTCCCCATACACGCAGCGCTCCCACACTACTCCCCACACACACACAGTGCTCGTACACTGCTCCCCACGCACACGCAGGGCTCCTACACTGCTCTCCACGCACACGCAGGGCTCCTACACTGCTCCCCACGCACACGCAGGGCTCCTACACTGCTCCCCACCACACGCAGCGCTTACACTGCTCCCCACCACACGCAGCGCTCCCACCCTACTCCCCACGCACACGCAGTGCTCCTACACTGCTCCCCACCACACGCAGCGCTTACACTGCTCCCCACCACACGCAGCGCTTACACTGCTCCCCACCACACGCAGCGCTTACACTGCTCCCCACCACACGCAGCGCTTACACTGCTCCCCACCACACGCAGCGCTTACACTGCTCCCCACCACACGCAGCGCTTACACTGCTCCCCACCACACGCAGCGCTTACACTGCTCCCCACCACACGCAGCGCTTACACTGCTCCCCACCACACGCAGCGCTTACACTGCTCCCCACCACACGCAGCGCTTACACTGCTCCCCACCACACGCAGCGCTTACACTGCTCCCCACCACACGCATCGCTTACACTGCTCCCCACCACACGCAGCGCTTACACTGCTCCCCACCACACGCAGCGCTTACACTGCTCCCCACCACACGCAGCGCTTACACTGCTCCCCACCACACGCAGCGCTTACATTGCTCCCCACCACACGCAGCGCTTACACTGCTCCCCACCACACGCAGCACTTACACTGCTCCCCACCACACGCAGCACTTACACT
Organism: Ascaphus truei; assembly: GCF_040206685.1. NCBI lineage: Eukaryota > Metazoa > Chordata > Amphibia > Anura > Ascaphidae > Ascaphus > Ascaphus truei. Next base: position 21,462,347 of record NC_134495.1, read on the forward strand.
GCTCCCCACACACACAGGGCTCCTACACTACTCCCCACACACCTGTAGGCCTCCTACACTGCTCCCCACACACACAGGGCTCCTACACTGCTCCCCACACACACAGGGCTCCTACACTGCTCCCCACACACACACAGTGCTCCTACACTGCTCCCCACACACACAGGGCTCCTACACTACTCCCCACACACCTGTAGGCCTCCTACACTGCTCCCCTCCACATGCAGCACTTACACTGCTCCCCCCACACACAGGGCTCCTACACTGCTCCCCTCCACATGCAGCACTTACACTGCTCCCCCCACACACAGGGCTCCTACACTGTTCCCCTCCACATGCAGCACTTACACTGCTCCCCCCACACACACAGGGCTCCTACACTGCTCCCCACCACACACAGTGCTCCTACACTGCTCCCCACCACACGCAGCACTTACACTGCTCCCCCACACACAGTGCTCCTACACTGCTCCCCACCACACGCAGCACTTAAACTGCTCCCCACCACACACAGCGCTTACACTGCTCCCCACCACACGCAGCACTTACACTGCTCCCCACCACACACAGCGCTTACACTGCTCCCCCACACACAGTGCTCCTACACTGCTCCCCACCACACGCAGCGCTTACACTGCTCCCCACCACACACAGCGCTTACACTGCTCCCCACCACACACAGCGCTTACACTGCTCCCCCACACACAGTGATCCTACACTGCTCCCCCACACACAGTGCTCCTACACTGCTCCCCACCACACGCAGCACTTACACTGCTCCCCACCACACGCAGCGCTTACACTGCTCCCCACCACACGCAGCGCTTACACTGCTCCCCACCACACGCAGCGCTTACACTGCTCCCCACCACACGCAGCACTTACACTGCTCCCCACCACACGCAGCGCTTACACTGCTCCCCACCACACGCAGCGCTTACACTGCTCCCCACCACACGCAGCGCTTACACTGCTCCCCACCACACGCAGCGCTTACACTGCTCCCCACCACACGCAGCACTTACACTGCTCCCCACCACACGCAGCACTTACACTGCTCCCCACCACACGCAGCGCTTACACTGCTCCTCACCACACGCAGCGCTTACACTGCTCCCCACCACACGCAGCGCTTACACTGCTCCCCACCACACACAGTGCTCCTACACTGCTCCCCACACACACAGGGCTCCTACACTACTCCCCACACACCTGTAGGCCTCCTACACTGCTCCCCACACACACAGGGCTCCTACACTACTCCCCACACACCTGTAGGCCTCCTACACTGCTCCCCACACACACAGGGCTCCTACACTGCTCCCCACACACACAGGGCTCCTACACTGCTCCCCACACACACACAGTGCTCCTACACTGCTCCCCACACACACAGGGCTCCTACACTACTCCCCACACACCTGTAGGCCTCCTACACTGCTCCCCACACACACAGGGCTCCTACACTACTCCCCACACACCTGTAGGCCTCCTACACTGCTCCCCACACACACAGGGCTCCTACACTGCTCCCCACACACACAGGGCTCCTACACTGCTCCCCACACACACACAGTGCTCCTACACTGCTCCCCACACACACAGGGCTCCTACACTACTCCCCACACACCTGTAGGCCTCCTACACTGCTCCCCTCCACATGCAGCACTTACACTGCTCCCCCCACACACACAGGGCTCCTACACTGCTCCCCACCACACACAGTGCTCCTACACTGCTCCCCACCACACGCAGCACTTACACTGCTCCCCCACACACAGTGCTCCTACACTGCTCCCCACCACACGCAGCACTTACACTGCTCCCCACCACACGCAGCACTTACACTGCTCCCCACCACACACAGCGCTTACACTGCTCCCCCACACACAGTGATCCTACACTGCTCCCCACCACACACAGCGCTTACACTGCTCCCCACCACACACAGCGCTTACACTGCTCCCCCACACACAGTGATCCTACACTGCTCCCCCACACACAGTGCTCCTACACTGCTCCCCACCACACGCAGCACTTACACTGCTCCCCACCACACGCAGCACTTACACTGCTCCCCCACACACAGCGCTTACACTGCTCCCCACCACACGCAGCGCTTACACTGCTCCCCACCACACGCAGCGCTTACACTGCTCCCCACCACACGCAGCGCTTACACTGCTCCCCACCACACGCAGCACTTACACTACTCCCCACCACACGCAGCGCTTACACTGCTCCCCACCACACGCAGCGCTTACACTGCTCCCCACCACACGCAGCGCTTACACTGCTCCCCACCACACACAGCGCTTACACTGCTCCCCACCACACGCAGCTCTTACACTGCTCCCCACCACACGCAGCGCTTACACTGCTCCCCACCACACGCAGCGCTTACACTGCTCCCCACCACACGCAGCGCTTACACTGCTCCCCACCACACGCAGCGCTTACACTGCTCCCCACCACACGCAGCGCTTACACTGCTCCCCACCACACGCAGCGCTTACACTGCTCCCCACCACACGCAGCGCTTACACTGCTCCCCACCACACGCAGCGCTTACACTGCTCCCCACCACACGCAGCGCTTACACTGCTCCCCACCACACGCAGCGCTTACACTGCTCCCCACCACACGCAGCGCTTACACTGCTCCCCACCACACGCAGCGCTTACACTGCTCCCCACCACACGCAGCGCTTACACTGCTCCCCACCACACGCAGCGCTTACACTGCTCCCCACCACACGCAGCGCTTACACTGCTCCCCACCACACGCAGCGCTTACACTGCTCCCCACCACACGCAGCGCTTACACTGCTCCCCACCACACGCAGCGCTTACACTGCTCCCCACCACACGCATCGCTTACACTGCTCCCCACCACACGCAGCGCTTACACTGCTCCCCACCACACGCAGCGCTTACACTGCTCCCCACCACACGCAGCACTTACACTGCTCCCCACCACACGCAGCGCTTACACTGCTCCCCACCACACGCAGCACTTACACTGCTCCCCACCACACGCAGCGCTTACACTGCTCCCCACCACACGCAGCGCTTACACTGCTCCCCACCACACGCATCGCTTACACTGCTCCCCACCACACGCATCGCTTACACTGCTCCCCACCACACGCAGCGCTTACACTGCTCCCCACCACACGCAGCACTTACACTGCTCCCCACCACACGCAGCGCTTACACTGCTCCCCACCACACGCAGCACTTACACTGCTCCCCACCACACGCAGCGCTTACACTGCTCCCCACCACACGCAGCGCTTACACTGCTCCCCACCACACGCAGCGCTTACACTGCTCCCCACCACACACAGTGATCCTACACTGCTCCCCACACACACAGTGCTCCTACACTGCTCCCCACACACACACAGTGCTCCTACACTGCTCCCCACACACACAGGGCTCCTACACTACTCCCCACACACCTGTAGGCCTCCTACACTGCTCCCCTCCACATGCAGCACTTACACTGCTCCCCCCACACACACAGGGCTCCTACACTGCTCCCCACACACACACAGTGCTCCTACACTGCTCCCCACACACACAGGGCTCCTACACTACTCCCCACACACCTGTAGGCCTCCTACACTGCTCCCCTCCACATGCAGCACTTACACTGCTCCCCCCACACACAGGGCTCCTACACTGCTCCCCACCACACGCAGCACTTACACTGCTCCCCCACACACACAGGGCTCCTACACTGCTCCCCACCACACACAGTGCTCCTACACTGCTCCCCACCACACGCAGCACTTACACTGCTCCCCCACACACAGTGCTCCTACACTGCTCCCCACCACACGCAGCACTTAAACTGCTCCCCACCACACACAGCGCTTACACTGCTCCCCACCACACGCAGCACTTACACTGCTCCCCACCACACACAGCGCTTACACTGCTCCCCACCACACGCAGCACTTACACTGCTCCCCACCACACGCAGCGCTTACACTGCTCCCCACCACACGCAGCGCTTACACTGCTCCCCACCACACGCAGCACTTACACTGCTCCCCACCACACGCAGCGCTTACACTGCTCCCCACCACACGCATCACTTACACTGCTCCCCACCACACGCAGCACTTACACTGCTCCCCACCACACGCAGCACTTACACTGCTCCCCACCACACGCAGCGCTTACACTGCTCCCCACCACACGCAGCACTTACACTGCTCCCCACCACACGCAGCACTTACACTGCTCCCCACCACACGCAGCGCTTACACTGCTCCCCACAACACGCAGCACTTACACTGCTCCCCACCACACGCAGCACTTACACTGCTCCCCACCACACGCAGCGCTTACACTGCTCCCCACCACACGCAGCGCTTACACTGCTCCCCACCACACGCAGCGCTTACACTGCTCCCCACAACACACAGCGCTTACACTGCTCCCCACCACACGCAGCACTTACACTGCTCCCCACCACACGCAGCGCTTACACTGCTCCCCACCACACGCAGCGCTTACACTGCTCCCCACCACACGCAGCGCTTACACTGCTCCCCACCACACGCAGCGCTTACACTGCTCCCCACCACACGCAGCGCTTACACTGCTCCCCACCACACACAGTGATCCTACACTGCTCCCCACACACACAGGGCTCCTACACTACTCCCCACACACCTGTAGGCCTCCTACACTGCTCCCCACACACACAGTGCTCCTACACTGCTCCCCACACACACAGGGCTCCTACACTGCTCCCCACACACACACAGTGCTCCTACACTGCTCCCCACACACAAAGGGCTCCTACACTACTCCCCACACACCTGTAGGCCTCCTACACTGCTCCCCTCCACATGCAGCACTTACACTGCTCCCCCCACACACAGGGCTCCTACACTGCTCCCCACCACACGCAGCACTTACACTGCTCCCCCACACACACAGGGCTCCTACACTGCTCCCCACCACACACAGTGCTCCTACACTGCTCCCCACCACACGCAGCACTTACACTGCTCCCCCACACACAGTGCTCCTACACTGCTCCCCACCACACGCAGCACTTAAACTGCTCCCCACCACACACAGCGCTTACACTGCTCCCCACCACACGCAGCACTTACACTGCTCCCCACCACACACAGCGCTTACACTGCTCCCCCACACACAGTGATCCTACACTGCTCCCCACCACACACAGCGCTTACACTGCTCCCCACCACACACAGCGCTTACACTGCTCCCCCACACACAGTGATCCTACACTGCTCCCCCACACACAGTGCTCCTACACTGCTCCCCACCACACGCAGCACTTACACTGCTCCCCACCACACGCAGCGCTTACACTGCTCCCCACCACACGCAGCGCTTACACTGCTCCCCACCACACGCAGCGCTTACACTGCTCCCCACCACACGCATCACTTACACTGCTCCCCACCACACGCAGCACTTACACTGCTCCCCACCACACGCAGCGCTTACACTGCTCCCCACCACACGCAGCGCTTACACTGCTCCCCACCACACGCAGCGCTTACACTGCTCCCCACCACACGCAGCACTTACACTGCTCCCCACCACACGCAGCGCTTACACTGCTCCCCACCACACGCAGCGCTTACACTGCTCCCCACCACACGCAGCGCTTACACTGCTCCCCACCACACGCAGCGCTTACACTGCTCCCCACCACACGCAGCGCTTACACTGCTCCCCACCACACGCAGCGCTTACACTGCTCCCCACCACACGCAGCGCTTACACTGCTCCCCACCACACGCAGCACTTACACTGCTCCCCACCACACGCAGCGCTTACACTGCTCCCCACCACACGCAGCGCTTACACTGCTCCCCACCACACGCAGCACTTACACTGCTCCCCACCACACGCAGCACTTACACTGCTCCCCACCACACGCAGCGCTTACACTGCTCCCCACCACACGCAGCGCTTACACTGCTCCCCACCACACGCAGCGCTTACACTGCTCCCCACCACACGCAGCGCTTACACTGCTCCCCACACACACAGGGCTCCTACACTACTCCCCACACACCTGTAGGCCTCCTACACTGCTCCCCACACACACAGTGCTCCTACACTGCTCCCCACACACACAGGGCTCCTACACTGCTCCCCACACACACACAGTGCTCCTACACTGCTCCCCACACACAAAGGGCTCCTACACTACTCCCCACACACCTGTAGGCCTCCTACACTGCTCCCCTCCACATGCAGCACTTACACTGCTCCCCCCACACACAGGGCTCCTACACTGCTCCCCACCACACGCAGCACTTACACTGCTCCCCCACACACACAGGGCTCCTACACTGCTCCCCACCACACACAGTGCTCCTACACTGCTCCCCACCACACGCAGCACTTACACTGCTCCCCCACACACAGTGCTCCTACACTGCTCCCCACCACACGCAGCACTTAAACTGCTCCCCACCACACACAGCGCTTACACTGCTCCCCACCACACGCAGCACTTACACTGCTCCCCACCACACACAGCGCTTACACTGCTCCCCCACACACAGTGATCCTACACTACTCCCCACCACACACAGCGCTTACACTGCTCCCCACCACACACAGCGCTTACACTGCTCCCCCACACACAGTGATCCTACACTGCTCCCCCACACACAGTGCTCCTACACTGCTCCCCACCACACGCAGCACTTACACTGCTCCCCACCACACGCAGCGCTTACACTGCTCCCCACCACACGCAGCGCTTACACTACTCCCCACCACACGCATCGCTTACACTGCTCCCCACCACACGCAGCGCTTACACTGCTCCCCACCACACGCAGCGCTTACACTGCTCCCCACCACACGCAGCGCTTACACTGCTCCCCACCACACGCAGCGCTTACACTGCTCCCCACCACACGCAGCGCTTACACTGCTCCCCACCACACGCAGCGCTTACACTGCTCCCCACCACACGCAGCGCTTACACTGCTCCCCACCACACGCAGCGCTTACACTGCTCCCCACCACACGCAGCGCTTACACTGCTCCCCACCACACGCAGCGCTTACACTGCTCCCCACCACACGCATCACTTACACTGCTCCCCACCACACGCAGCGCTTACACTGCTCCCCACCACACGCAGCACTTACACTGCTCCCCACCACACGCAGCGCTTACACTGCTCCCCACCACACGCAGCGCTTACACTGCTCCCCACCACACGCAGCGCTTACACTGCTCCCCACCACACGCAGCGCTTACACTGCTCCCCACCACACGCAGCGCTTACACTGCTCCCCACCACACGCAGCGCTTACACTGCTCCCCACCACACGCAGCGCTTACACTGCTCCCCACCACACGCAGCACTTACACTGCTCCCCACCACACGCAGCGCTTACACTGCTCCCCACCACACGCAGCGCTTACACTGCTCCCCACCACACGCAGCACTTACACTGCTCCCCACCACACGCAGCACTTACACTGCTCCCCACCACACGCAGCGCTTACACTGCTCCCCACCACACGCAGCGCTTACACTGCTCCCCACCACACGCAGCGCTTACACTGCTCCCCACCACACACAGTGCTCCTACACTGCTCCCCACACACACAGGGCTCCTACACTGCTCCCCACACACACAGGGCTCCTACACTGCTCCCCACACACACAGGGCTCCTACACTACTCCCCACACACCTGTAGGCCTCCTACACTGCTCCCCTCCACATGCAGCACTTACACTGCTCCCCCCACACACACAGGGCTCCTACACTGCTCCCCACCACACGCAGCACTTACACTGCTCCCCCACACACAGTGCTCCTACACTGCTCCCCACCACACGCAGCACTTACACTGCTCCCCACCACACACAGCGCTTACACTGCTCCCCCACACACAGTGCTCCTACACTGCTCCCCACCACACGCAGCACTTACACTGCTCCCCACCACACACAGCGCTTACACTGCTCCCCCACACACAGTGATCCTACACTGCTCCCCCACACACAGTGCTCCTACACTGCTCCCCACCACACGCAGCACTTACACTGCTCCCCACCACACGCAGCGCTTACACTGCTCCCCACCACACGCAGCGCTTACACTGCTCCCCACCACACGCATCGCTTACACTGCTCCCCACCACACGCAGCGCTTACACTGCTCCCCACCACACGCAGCGCTTACACTGCTCCCCACCACACGCAGCACTTACACTGCTCCCCACCACACGCAGCGCTTACACTGCTCCCCACCACACGCAGCGCTTACACTGCTCCCCACCACACGCAGCGCTTACACTGCTCCCCACCACACGCAGCACTTACACTGCTCCCCACCACACGCAGCGCTTACACTGCTCCCCACCACACGCAGCGCTTACACTGCTCCCCACCACACACAGCGCTTACCCTCGACGCTGCGCTCTTACACTGCTCCCCTCGACGCTGCGCTCTTACACTGCTCTCCCTTGACGCTGCGCTCTTACACTGCTCCCCTCGACGCAGCGCTCTTACACTGCTCCCTTTGACGCTGTGCTCTTACACTGCTCCCCTCACTCCCCTTGACGCTGCGCTCTTACACTGCTCCCCTCGACGCTGCACTCTTACACTGCTCTCCCTCGACGCTGCGCTCTTACACTGCTCTCCCTCGACGCTGCGCTCTTACACTGCTCTCCCTCGACGCTGCGCTCTTGCGCTCTTACACTGCTTTCCCTCGACGCTGCGCTCTTACACTGCTCCTCTTGACGCTGCGCTCTTACACTGCTCCCCTTGACGCTGCGCTCTTACACTGCTCCTCTTGACGCTGCGCTCTTACACTGCTCTCCCTTGACGCTGCGCTCTTACACTGCTCTCCCTGGACGCTGCGCTCTTACACTGCTCTCCCTCGACGCTGCGCTCTTACACTGCTCTCCCTCGACGCTGCGCTCTTGCGCTCTTACACTGCTTTCCCTCGACGCTGCGCTCTTACACTGCTCCTCTTGACGCTGCGCTCTTACACTGCTCCCCTTGACGCTGCGCTCTTACACTGCTCCTCTTGACGCTGCGCTCTTACACTGCTCTCCCTTGACGCTGCGCTCTTACACTGCTCTCCCTGGACGCTGCGCACTTACACTGCTCTCCCTGGACGCTGCACTCTTACACTGCTCTCCCTCGACGCTGCGCTCTTACACTGCTCCCCTCGACGCAGCGCTCTTACACTGCTCCCCTTGACGCTGCGCTCTTACACTGCTCTCCCTCGACGCTGCGTTCTTACACTGCTCTCCCTCGACGCTGCGCTCTTACACTGCTCCCCTCACTCCCCTTGACGCTGCGCTCTTACACTGCTCTCCCTCGACGCTGCGCTCTTACACTGCTCTCCCTCGACGCTGCGCTCATACACTGCTCTCCCTTGACGCTGCGCTCATACACTGCTCTCCCTTGACGCAGCGCTCTTACACTGCTCCCCTCACTCCCCTTGACGCTGCGCTCTTACACTGCTCTCCCTCGACGCTGCGCTCTTACACTGCTCTCCCTGGACGCTGCACTCTTACACTGCTCCCCTCGACGCTGCGCTCTTACACTGCTCTCCCTCGACGCTGCGCTCTTACACTGCTCTCCCTCGACGCTGCGCTCTTACACTGCTCCCCTCACTCCCCTTGACGCTGCGCTCTTACACTGCTCCCCTTGACGCTGCGCTCTTACACTGCTCCCCTCACTCCCCTTGACGCTGCGCTCTTACACTGCTCTCCCTGGACGCTGCACTCTTACACTGCTCTCCGTCGACGCTGCGCTCTTACACTGCTCTCCCTCGACGCTGCGCTCTTGCGCTCTTACACTGCCCTCCCTCAACGCTGCGCTTACACTGCTCTCCCTCGACGCTGCGCTCTTACACTGCTCTCCCTCGACGCTGCGCTCTTACACTGCTCTCCATCGACGCTGCGCTCTTACACTGCTCTCCCTCGACGCTGCGCTCTTACACTGCTCTCCATCGATGCTGCGCTCTTACACTGCTCTCCCTCGACGCTGCGCTCTTACACTGCTCTCCATCGATGCTGCGCTCTTACACTGCTCTCCATCGACGCGGCGCTCTTACACTGCTCCCCTTGACGCTGCGCTCTTACACTGCTCTCCCTCGACGCTGCGCTCTTACACTGCTCTCCCTTGACGCTACGCTCTTACACTGCTCTCCGTTGACGCTGCGCTGTTATACTGCTCTCCCTCGGCGCTGCGCTCTTACACTGCTCTCCCTCGACACTGCGCTCTTACACTGCTCTCCCTCGACGCTGCGCTCTTACACTGCTCTCCCTCGACGCTGCGCTTTTACACTGCTCTCCCTCGACGCTGCGCTCTTACACTGCTCTCCCTCGACGCTGCACTCTTACACTGCTCTCCCTCGGCGCTGCGCTCTTACACTGCTCTCCCTCGGCGCTGCGCTCTTACACTGCTCTCCCTCGACGCTGCGCTCTTACACTGCTCTCCCTCGACGCTGCGCTCTTACACTGCTCTCCCTCGGCGCTGCGCTCTTACACTGCTCTCCCTCGACGCTGCGCTCTTACACTGCTCTCCCTCAACGCTGCGCTCTTACACTGCTCTCCCTCGGCGCTGCGCTCTTGCACTTGGACGGGATGCTGTCAGCAGTTTCTCTGCATTGTTTGCTTTGTCTCTCCCGTGGGGTCTGGGTTGAACTCATTTTAAATACCCTCATTTATCACCCAGTGACCTGCAGCTTAACCACTGACTGTCCTAGAGCCCGCGGGCTAATGCGCTGCACAGTCCTAGAGGTGGCAGGCTCCGTATCCCTGATCCATGCAACGCCAGGGTGTGTATCCTGCAGCCCTGCAATCCTTGCAGTAGCTGTCATTAGCCAAGGGGTTAATCCGTGTTTCGCCAGCTTTACCGCCTGGTGAGAATGTAATTCATTTTGTAACGAACACCATCTGCCTGCACCCACCTGCAGGTGTAAGGTCCTAGAGGTACCAGGCTCTGTATCCCTGAGCTCATCCCCTGACCCACTTAGTCCTAGAGGTACCAGCTTCTGCATTAATTTGCCTAGCCCCTTTTAAACTATCTGGTCCTAGAGGTATCAAGGCCTGGAAATATGCGTCCATCCCTTTAGCTGAAGGGACACTATACCAGCCTGCCTCTCCGTGCCCTACCCCGCCGTCTCCCCCCGGCTCCAATCCCTAGTATCACCCAGCCCTGTGCGTCTCTCTCCCCTGGACTGTCCAGCTCTCGGCCTGCCTGAGCGCTCTAGCCCTAGAGGTATGACACACAGACATAGCATTCCACATGGGTTTATTCACATATGCAGTGGCATGCCGAACGCGGGCAGAACTCAATGCAGGGTTGTCGGGTGAGGGGGGGCTCCGTGCATGCTGTGGCACCCTGACCTTAATCCCTTGGCAGCGGAGGGGTTAAATCGGCCTCCACTCTGCTGCTGACTATGTGACCTCTGGGGCACATCACTTAACCCCCTCGTGTGCTCCATTTTAACCCCCCTTGTCAGCTGAGCTGTTGGGCTCGATTTCACTTGCCCGCAGTGTTATCTGCATTCTGCCTTCGTTAGAGCAACAAGGCACTTGGGAGTTGGGTTACCATTGAAGGGAAGTTCCCTCATGGTAACGTAACTCCTGAGTGGGGGCCTTGACTACAGCCCTATAAAAGCATAATTAGAAGTGTAAATCTGGTATAAAATAGTCTTATTTCTGTCAAAATACATTGGGGGGGGGGGGGGAGGGAATATACTGTTCTCTTCTCTGGTGACTATTTCCCAAGTGGAGTCCCTCTGCCAACGCAGGGAGGTGTGTTCAGACGCGCTGCTTCGTGTTTTGGAGGGAGTTGCGCATTTGAAGGAACAGTTGCTTAGTCTTGCGTCCCTTCTGATTTCTTTTGGGGGGGCACAAAATAATGGGAAAAAGAATGACGCAGAGAGACGCAGAATGTGATACATCTCGTTATAATCTATTTACACACACAGTCTCCTTTTTTTTTAACGGTGCTTTGACCACTGCTGGCTCAGTTATTCAGTGCCTTATTGCTCAAACAGCTCACTGCACATGATGTCTCACTGCTCTGAATTGCCGGCAGCTTCTGTAACACAGACTGACCCTTCCTTCCCCCCCCTCCCCCATCCACAGGGCCAAACAGGGTCCTGACCATCTCACACTGAGGTCACATAAGCAGTAGGAGAGCGGGAGCTGGTCTGGAGAGGTGCATTGAAGTGGGAGACTAGTGTAGGTGCAAGACGTGGTCTAGTTTTCTGTTCTTATGGAGAAAGCAGGGGGGGCGGGGGGGGGGGAGGGGGAGGTTGCATTGTGTCACCAAGCAGCTCATGGTGTCCCCGGTCACTTTTCTGCAGCTTTCTTGAACTGCATGGTTTAACCCCATTTGCAGTCCTATGCTCTGCTACCCCCTGGTGGCTGGTGCAAAGTGCTCTGCCCCAGAGAGAGGTGAACTCCGTTTGCTGTGTTCTAGCTGCTCTCTCTTCCAGCGACGCTCTGCAGATAAACCCCAATGCTCTTCTCCTTGCATCAACCTCCCCCCCCACCCCCCGTCCCCGAAGACCCTGCTGGGAGTGCGGTGGCCGCTCCGCGGGTCCCTCCTGCTCTCTGCGACCCTTCCTGATGTTCCGCCGCTCCTTATCGCGCAGACGTGTCCCTTCGATGCTGCGTTGCTGGAACGGAAGGAGTTGAACCTGTCCACCTCCCAGCGGCCTGGAAAAGCAAGGGTTAAGCGTCTTAAGAGCAAGGCCTCAGCAGAGTGGCAACGCTCTGCAGCTGTCATCCTCTAGCCCAGCGGCTGTCAAGGTGCCAGCTCCGGGTGGCAGGGGATGGGGGGGGGGGGTCAATAGGCCAGCGATCGCTCCTCACTGACCCCCTGCACGCCCAATTCGGCCAGGACATTGTCCAGGTAGTTGAGGTCCGGGTACCCGTGGCCGGTCAGGTTGGACCCGAACTCTGTCTTGTG